>NC_142680.1:9530728-9568228 GCF_964200805.1 Pocillopora damicornis | reverse complement strand
GCCCGGAATTTTTTCAAAACTATCCCAAAAGTACATTAGCAACTGGAGGAACCTACCTATTCGAGTGGCGAACGCAAACGGACTTAAACAAATCTTAAGCGTTTTTTTCCTGTGATGTATGTCAAAACACAATGTATACCTTTGTGCTGACCAGCGCCTGTATTCTCAATACCTTCCTAATTTACCTCACAGCCATTTTAAACAGGAAAAAGGTTTTAGAATAAACTTGTGGTACTCAGGCGTTAAAAAAAATCTTGATTCTGCGATTTTATCGCAAGGTATTTTGCAACAAAGCTTGGTGGTCCGTAGATTACAAGATACCAATGACGTAGGGAATGACAAGTGATCAGTCAGAGAGTCGGATTTACATACCTAATCACATCAAAATCATACGCTAAATCAAAATATCACAGTGCACGGGACCAGGCCAGTTTACGTTACTCTTGATATCCGCAGATAAAGATGGAATGTTCCGTATCATTTTCTTATTGGTTTCTGTGATAAGTTTTAGCCACAGTCTTACAAATCAAGGCAATCGCTTCCTCTTTATTCGCAGCTCCGTAAGCGGGCTACAACTGAGGAAGAACGACTTCTGTGGGACGGAAATGACGCAAATATCTCAGATGTCATCAGTTATAAATGCTGACCAACAAATATCGTTTTAAACGGTAAGAAGAAAGAAAGAGAAGTGCAACAGTTCCAAGTGCTGTTTCCATTGAAAGGAAATCAAAGTTGTTGCGATAATAATTTGATTTAATCCACAGTCCCTGGAAAAAAAGAAAATTGAATTCCTCAGTTGCTTATGACAGTCACTCCCACTGATAATGGATTCCAATTTTTATCTCGGAATCTTCAAATAAGCATATGTCTGCATGTCAGACGTGAAAACTTATTCATTAATGTATCAATTTCTATCGATACAGTTCAAGTTCCTGTTTTGAAAAAGAGTAACTCAGAGCTAAAATATTTACACCTCCTACTTTTCCAGTGTTTCTTGGCGCATTTACGAAAACGAACGAAACTATTTCAGTTTAGGTCTGCACTCACACAACTCCAGCTACTAATGGCAACCTCAGGGAACTGTGTTAACTACGGTTCCCACGAAATTTGGTACGTGATCGTTAAATTACAAACTGATGACCTTGCAATGGCGGCGGAAATTCTCTTGGGGATAAAAATCAGCGCTGTAAGATTAAACAAGGATGATAACCCCCCTGAGTATAACGTTGAATGTCTTCTGCAGGCAACGTTCGTTCCAAAACATTTCAGTTTTGTAAAGCGGGAAAAGATCGTTTATAAAATGTTATTATATAGATACTGATGAAATATAGATACTGATGAAATACCAGGATTTTTCCTTTTACTAAAAAATCATATCTTCATCCCACGCAGTGAAGATACTATTTTTAACTTTCACGTGTGAGGATCTTGGTGTCGCCGTGGTTACTAACATGATAAGCCAATTACAGGAGCTTCCCGCTCAGGTTCTTCTGAAATTTCATTCACAAAATGGCTTCGAGGTGCAAAGACGGTACAGTTACCGGTAACTTTCGCGTCAGCAGCGATGAGCTGCCAAATTTTCACATCGATACTTTTTCCGAGCGTGATGATCATTCAGGAAGATTTGCCGAAGTCTCGAAAATAAAAAAAGTTGTCTTTCATGTAGGAATTTCATCAGTATCTTTTAAGATAAACAGAACATTACATGGCCGCTTGGGGATACGAATTTTATCTTCTAATGCTGAAAGTATCTATCGCGAGTGAGAGGTCTTACCGTCTTAGACAGAAAAGTGCCTTGATTAGTTTCTAATCGTATGACTAATGAAAGAAACAGTAGAAAACTGAAGTGAAACTTTCTCTGCAAAATAAAATATATGACAGCTTGACAGGCAGTTTCCATCTTCCCGGCATAAGCCAAACACAAAAGAATAACATATCAAACAACACAGACTTTCTTGCCTTGCATTAATACGAAGTTTAGCAACAGTGAACGATTTGTAAGTACGCCGCTCATGAAAACCGCCGACTGTAAAAAACTTTAGGCTATTCACGACAGTGAAGGCAACAACATGAGACGGGAGCAAACTCAAATTCTTCATGAGAAGAAGAACGTTGGTTGCCCATATGCTGAAAAGCTTCAGTTTTAAATGGCCATGTTTTTTCATTTCTTATATTGGAAAAGTTGTCAACGGTCTCCGTCTTCCTGATTCTGAACATTGTTTTGCTAAAGATAACTTGAGCCGAGCGTAAAACGCATTGGGTGCATTCCACGTCAGTAAACTTCTCTGAGCATTCTTTCCTTCTTTTTTTGTTTGTTTATTTGTTTTGTAGTTCCATCCACTTTTAAAGTAGAGATAATCTCTTTGCAGACCCGACGAACACTGTCAATGCTTGAATATACCAGACGGAAACATGGATAGCTAAAACTGGGGATGTTTGACTCGGATTTTTTCAGACGCCATAGCCGTAGCCTAGCAACATAAGTCAAAGTGTGATTGACCAATCATTGACTCCACTCATGTTTCCTTGATAAAGACTCATGATCTGCCTTGCTCTTGAAAGCGAAGAGGCAGGCCTCAGAATAATTGAATTACATAAAAAGCATGCTATTATTTAATTCACAACATAAAATCATAGAGTTCTGTGTGATCATGGAAACTGAAAGCAAAACTCAGGATTATAACGGATGCCCTGATAAATAGATTACGAACTGGGCCATCGCTCGAGATGAGAAGATTGTGTGATGCGTCAAACGAAAACACAGTCGTTGTGACATGTGCCTTAGAAAGGTAATTAAAACGTAGGAGAAATAAACGGGAGGCGGGAAAAGGGATGACAGAACTGTTTTGGTGATCGTTAATCAAATATGTCGCCTTCACTGTTGCAGTTGAATGTATCAAGTTGCAAATCTATAAATACAAGAAACACTCAACTAATGCATTTTTGGCACGCAAGAAACGCGACTTTCGCTCCATGTAAACATCTACGGCTACAAATAAGAAACGAAATCGGCTACGGCCAGCTAGTGCAGACTTCTGATCACTAATGATCTCAGGTTTTTTTTTTCGTGATCCTTCACTGTACGAAAATTGGCTCCGACGCATGTTGAAGAAGTATCTTGTCATTAGTAATAAACGATGACATTTATGAATTAATTAAGTAAAGTTCTTGTTTTGGAGGCAAAAAGCATGAAATTGGGCAAAAAGAAAAATTGTTCAAGAGTGTCAAGTGTCCTTTGAACCAAAAGTAAACAACATCTAGTCACGTCACACACTTTTGTTATAAGAAAAAGACGAAGATTACACTCTGAGAATAAATAAATAAGTTGCGATAATTTTCCTTTTTTTCCAGTACTGGTAGTAGTCAATGTTAATCCTTTATTTCTTTATATCAATATGCATATTCTCCTCATAGTTCTCTTACAGTTTCTTCGGTATTGAAAAGAAGAATTCGTTTAACAGTAAACGGAGCACCTTCAGATATTGATCATCGCCTTTATTCCAATGACCTTATGTTTGATTCACCAGCAACATTGTTAGGAGACATTTGATGCTAGTTACTCTCAGGGGCTAAAGAGTATGATGTGTCACAATAAAATAGACCTGATTCCCCTAAAGCTCTCTAGTATTATTATGAACCTCCTCACTCCCTTCATTTGCAATGAATTTTCTGAAACCCCACTTTACACCATGTTAGAGGCGGCGGATCGCCCTGAAAACCAAAACCAAAACCCTCAAAATTATCTGATGTCCGCCCCCCCCCCCCCCCCCCCCCCACCTCTTCCAGGCGAAAAAATAATGACTGGTCCCTAAGACCTAAATCGATGTTTTTCTAGAGGAGAAGGGGGGGGGGGGAGGGCTTCAAATTCTGTTGATATTTTTATGTTGCTTTTCATGTCTTGAGACTGTGGAGTATATCAAAGCTCAAAGCTTTCTTCATATACTCTCGATGGTCACTTGGAGGTCCTTTACTGCCATGAGTCAATCTTTTCGAATACTTCATTCTTTTTTGTTTTTTTCTTCAATCCTTCCCATCTCTGCTGAAATTGAAATTCTCGTCTTTCTTCGTCATGTTTCAGTGCTTCTAAATTTCACTAAAAACTAAGTCCACTAAGCCCATCCTACTGAAACTATTTTTAATCCTCTGACCTATTGCCCTCCATCAATACAAACGTTTTAGAATGGTAATTATGAGGTAATTTGCTTTAAGGTAAAATAAAGTGCATCGTGTAAAAGATCTTTGACATAATGTAGTTGCTTAGGAAGTGTAAATCAACTCCAGCTACTAATGGCAACCTCAGGAAACTTTGTAAATACGGTATCCTGCGGAATTTCGTTCATGATCGTTAAATTACAAAATAATGACCTTGCAATGGCGGCGAAAAATTCTCTTTAGGGATAAAAATCAGCGCTATAAGATTAAGCTAGGATGATAACGTCCTGAGTATTACCATGAATATCTTCCGCACGCAGGAAGATGTTATTTAAGAACGCCAACCACGCAAATCAATAATCACTGGCCATGGGTCTTGTTTGATCACCTTGGCAGTCATTTCAAAGCTTTTTCCTATTTTCCCTAGTTTTGATTCTTTGATGAGACATTTACAAATAGCAAATGACATATCATCGATACATCTTTTAGCAAGCAGGTAGTGAGAGTTGAAAAGTTATGATTGTTGTCATAGCATAAACTAAACTCTCGTATTTGACCAATGAGAAACTTTGGTGGCATAAGGAGGTTAAAATTCCCCAAATAAAGTAACCTATAGCCTTGTTAAAAATATGACCATGTTTGTGATGCTAAGCAGAAAGATAATAACTTCTAAAAGATAGATGGATAACTGCATCTCATGGCAGAATTTTCGAAGTACGTTGTCCTTCAGATAGTGTGAATCGATTTATGTTTTGTATCAATGACTTCCCGTTTTGGTTCATTGAGCGCTGACCTCGCCCGCTAATGCTCAATTCAGTTATGAATTCTGAAAAGGATCGAATACATGAAAATGTCTGTAAAAAATAATTCTATTAGGTAAAATGAGTATGAGTTGGCTTGCTTGTCTATTAAGCTCGTTTATTTGTACCGTCAATCTGTTTGGATAATGTGCTACTCGCTTATTTCGAACACGCTGTATTAAGTACAACCCAGAAGAGAGACAGTAAAAAAAGAAGAATGGAAAAGCGGCTCATTTTTTCAATGGCGAAGTGTTGGAATTTTGTGGAATCGATGTTTCGTTTCTGTGCCAATAAAGGAAGAAGGAAGATAAGCGGCCATAATTTTATCCTAAGCCTTCACGTAACCAATTAGATTACGTTAAGACACCCATGACGTAGGTAAGGACAAGTGATTAAAATAGAAAGTATGGTTTGGAGGCTCCTTTGAGGCTACTTTAATTAGCCTGACTCGAGCTGTTACTACACAAGAACAGGTTGGCTTTCGAGCCCTCTAAGACCGATGAAGATATGAAAAGCCCTCTTCGACTTACCCTGTATTAGTAGTAGTATGATTTATATAAATTCAATACGTGATCCGACATTCTTTGAAGTCAGTTTTGCGGTTGCAATCTACCCATCTTTGAAGTTTCGCGGGCTGGTTCAAAACCGAGGAAGTTTTAATCTTTTATTAACAAGGGGGCACAAATAAACCTTGAAATTAGGATGCATCTGCGATCAGCAGTCAGCTTAAAATACTTGGTTGATCACACATGGCTACAAAACGAAACAGCCGTAGTTTTTCCAAACCGTTGTATAAGTCAAATTTTTATTAATCGATAAATTAAGTTGTTTTCGTTTAAGCCATGCGATATAAGTTACTATGCTGGTAATGATATCACATCGAGATTCTCCTTTCACAAAATCGGGCAATTATGAACCAAGGATGCGTCAAGCTGCTTTGCCCCAAAAGCTGAACAAAAACGTGTTCATAAGGGCTTCCTTTGCCCTGAGGGATACTTGTGAGTTTAAGCACGTCGATGACATTTCATCAGCTTCCCTGCTAGTTAGCAACAAATTCACTTCTTCCTGTTTTTTATTTTTTACTATGATCTAAGATAATCGATGTTATCTGTTACTGGAGGGGATAAAACTTAAAGAAGCTTGCCTTAGATTTCATTCATGATTCAGTCCCTACGTCATTAGGAAGACGAAGAACCTTAATAAAGACTGTATATTGGCTGTTGCCATGATTACAATCTCAAGTGGCAATCATTAGTCAAGTTGATGAGGCACACGCTGTCTATTATACGATCACGCGATGAACGGCTTTGACAGATTGCAGGGGTTCCAAATATCGATCCTTGCATTCCAAGCTCTGGTAATGCTTCAAGAATGCGGTAACTGGGGATATAAAAACGTGAACGAGTTGTAAACAAGCAACTCAGTTTAACCCAAATTGAGGAAAGGAGCCATCAACACTTGAGAACGAATTTAATTCCATTGTCTTGATAAATAGGAACTCGCACAAGAGTTTTTAAATTAGTGGTGGTCAAACAAGAAACGTGATCATCTCAAGATGCGAGCACAAAACCCAGATTTTCACAACGTTTGTTTTCCGTGCCCAAACGGCTTTCAAGCGTTTATGCGTATCTCAGAAGAAAAACATTTCAAAAGTATGGAAGCGCCATGCGACAGCAATCGAAGTTCCGCATCATCGACATCTTCGCTGGGTAAAATGGACTCAAGAAGCCCACAAGATAATGAACTGGCAGACCACTTGGCGCTCTGCATTGAAGAAAGCGTTGTCAAAGTTGGAGCTGCAGCCCAACTCAGGAGAAGAAACAGTTCTCTCTCACGAAAAAATTCTGGCTTGAGACCAAAAGTGAGACATGAAACAACAAGTATGTCGCCAGAGGAATGGTCAGAGACATTTGTGGCGCAAGATGGAGTCTTAACTACAAATTTCTGCTCTACGGAATTGTGACTTTAGCCACTCAATAAACTACGTATGGCTTAACGAGAGGTTTTATACTCTCAGTTTGAATAAGCAAGGACAAGCCGCCTGAATCTTAAGCTTTCCCGTAAATTGGGACAGAGAAAGAGAGTTACTCCTTCATTTCACCATAATGAATAGAAACGTAGTCACGAGCACATGGTTAGGTCAAATTTACGGGAAACTACAGAAAAATCAGCCAGCCTGAATTTTGCAGCAAGTAAAAGGAGGCATCATTGACTGCACACGAGGCTGATTAAATCCAAAGTGACACTTTGAAGAAAACTATGCTCTGAGTGAAGTGTATATTTATCACTTTTAAATAACACCATCATCGGAGAATGATGCTTCTACTAGCTGTTACTGATGAAATTTAGATTATGTAAATATATGCGCTTGACTAAAGGTATTAGAAGATAAATTGAAAATTTGCATCTAAAGGAAAAACTATGAGGCATTTAAGATAATTTATTATAAGTCGATGTAACTAATATATTAAAGGTAAAATATCCATCTTGTTTAATAAGGAATGAAAATAGCATATATATAGAGAAAAGTCTTCGAGGACTTTATATAATGTCGCAATATCTTAACCAAGATCAAAAAGCAAATCAACATTTAATTGCTTTAAGGACAAATAGGTGCAAAGTGCATTGCCTTAAATTAGCGTATTTTTTAATAAGTAAACAGCAAACATAATTTGTTGCAATTAGGAAGATACAGAAGTGTTCCAGGTGAAGAGCGAGTATAAAGTAGAATTTGTCATCATCTGTCAGAAGTACTGCAAAGACAGTTATAATTTCAAGAGAGCATGCAAATTCACAAAAAAGTCGATACTCAGTGAAATATGTTTACAAAATATCCAAACAAAATAAATGTCTTATTGATAACCAAAAAGGAAAAGGTACTTTTGATAGTGTAAGGTGTTGTGGTGATATTGCCGCTTGATCTTGGGATTTTAAAGAAGAAGGAGGCAATATCGTAAAGTGAGCCACTAATACTGAATTTATTTTTCTATTCTGCGTTATTTTCAATTAGTAAGAAGGGTTCTTTATGAATCATTGAGATATCCGGTTTTCCTAAAACTACTGTCAGAGCAGACTAGCTAAACTTGGCTGGGTTTAGCATTTATAGCTACTCACATTTCTTATTGACATGTTAAGGGAGTGTAAAAATAGCCCATACGATGGCATTAGAGTTACAAATATCGACAATCTCTCTTTTCATCATTGGTTTTTTCGTACCCCAAATAACGATCTTAAAATATTCATCGCACGTAGTAGGAAACGTCACATCGCAGGAGTAGGAGCTTCACTAAAGTTGGTTTGAAAGGTATTTGAAACCCAACTGCGGGAGAATAAAGCAATATTTCTTTTTCATTATCAGAAGCCATGCTATATGTCAACAAATCCGGTCGCTGAATATATCAGCCGAGCAGTTTATTGTGTTGCTGAAGCAAAACAAAAGTTTTTTTTAAATACTTGAACTAAACCACAATATACCCTGAGAGAATCTCGCGGGAGGGTTATAGATTATGAAGTCAATACCGATGCATTGTGTACAGCATTTAAAGAATATATTTTTTAAAATTGTTTCATCTTTATCGAAGCTTATCGATGGTGGCATAAACTCTCACCGGACGAGTGAAACGTTAACATCGCACCTCAAGTGCAATTTACTGGCAGAAGCCTTCTGTATCTTGTCACGTAGGATAGCTGGAGTCGGTTTCCTGTATAAGTTATGACTCATTCCTGAATTCCTATTTGAAAACACTTTCGTTCAAAAGAACAAGAATAACTGGGCTCCCTGCTGCGAAGGATAACGAATTTCAGCGTGGGTCGGAAATGGCGGGCGAAAGAAACATAATTGATTTTAAAAGTTCTCTTCAAGCGCCCCCCTCACACTTGACCTTGGCGGCCGTCTGGATCTCTTGATTTCTACCATCTTACACCAGAATACTTGTCGTTCTAAACCAGAGAAAGTACTCTCAAGATTTGGAGCAAAGTACGAGGAAATATTCTCTGAAAGAAACTGCTATAACTACCCAATTTCCTCTCTTTCTATAGTAACCCACTTTCCTTCCCCCATGCTAAACAAAACCCCGTAATTGAAAACACAGGCCAAGATAGCATCTAACTTAAACCGGCTTTTTGTACTCGCATTTCATCCGCGGTTCTCGTGATTGCTTCTCAGTTCTCATATCATCTGCTCTCAAAGTTGGCAGGTTCGTAGAAATGGAAGCACTCTGTCAATCTCAATGTGTGGGAACCTTAATTAATTTGTTTCAGCACCTTACAAAAATAGAATCATTGCAAAGACCTTCTTTGTCACCCAATTCTCCAGAGGCCAAGAGGCTCCTTTCCACGGGGCAATAAATTATACCCTCGGAAATTGAACTTAACCTGGAAATTTTGATCATTTCATTTGTCATAGAATGTTGTGGATTGACTGAAATTCAGGAAAAAAGATACCGAGAAAGAGAAACATCTGTCGCAAGAAGGCGTTTAGCTACTAAAAATTGACTGAAATTTAAACCTCTTTTTCCCTCTTTCGTCAGAGGATATACCGAGGAGATTGCTTGCATTCGAGTGAAGTTGAACTGTTACAACGTGACAATTATCGACTGTTCGAATTCAACCAAGTGGAAGGTCGAAATTCTGGCGCCGGAAAAGTGAAGACTCTTTTCGTGACGAAATGATAACTGGGAACAGGAAAATCCAACATGGCTAAAAAACGGTCTTGGTGAATTTTCGAATTGATATTAAGAATAAAGAAAACACGTCAGAACCCTTAACAGAAATCTGAACACACGGGACTGGAGTATTATTCCATGATAATACTTTTAAACGACTAGGGCAAACATGATTTGAGTGCGTAAAACGAATTAATTTTCTCTTACCGCATTTTCCGCTTGGCCGCAACAGACATGATCTTGGTCGGTCGTATTATTTTGTCAAGTCTAGTGGTTAACTATCGCCTTAAACGTCACATCTGGCGAGCAAGATTTTTTTCAAAACCTACCAAAAGGAAAAAATATAGTAATTTGATGATGCCTTTTGCAAATTATCGGTGTACCGTTGATAACAAACAAATTCCGTATAACAAATCCTGCATTATAGCATTGACCCTCTTCGCTCCACCATCGCGGATCCATTTATCTGTCTTGAATCATATAAGAAGTCCCAGTCTTTTCAGGAATGAATCTGATCGATGGTATTCTTCATCGCATACATCCACGTGGCACCGACTTTGTCGTAATTTCTTATCATGTTCAGTTGATTTGCGTAATGTCGTCTTGAAGCACTTCTATTCATAGCTTAGAAATGTTCCCATTTCAAAGCGGTTGAGCGAAGTAAAATTGCTCTTTAGCAGACCACTGATTTTTCTTCCTTCTTCAGTTGGTCAGACATATCAGGTCTTGTTCTGTGCAGAAAAACAGTTTCACAATCAGCTTTTACTGCTTAATAAGACGATTTTTAATTCAACTGAGCCTGAAAGCTGCTGTGTAAAGCCTTACCTAAGTAATCTGCCCTGTGATAAGTTTATGTCAATATCATTGCTGTTCATATCAATCGGACGCTTCATTATTATTACGCTCCTTCTCTAGATCTGATTTCTTATTTCGCCATCATAAAGTCCACACATGAATGTTTTCTTGAAAGTCTCCCTAAACTGCGGCTTCATAATTCCGTATATTGTCTGATTTACCAGACTACTTGAGAACATCAGGTAGAAAAGCCGTATCCAATTCTTGCGTAGTACTGTAACTCACCGCCCTCATGAACGATTATGGAGACAGGACCCCATGTCATGCATGACAAAGAAACAAACTACCGTAAAACGCGTCATTAAAAATTTGACGTCAGCTCGTTGAAACGAAGAGACACCAATTCCATTTTGTCCGCCATTGGCGTTAAGACTGTTCGTGCTCTCTTTCACTTTTTTGTAATTTTAATAATAAAAAATACGCTATCACGATTGCCACCATGCAAAGAAACCCGCTCGTAACCATTATGGCGTAGAATAGGTGTCCTTCCCGCCAGTTGTAGGTACAAACAGAAAATTGTTCGTTATGATTTATTTTTCCCCATCCGTACAAAGGAGGTTTAACAAGTAGTATGGCAACCAGCCATAAGAGACCACACTATAGCCGAACTGCTCTTGAACAGGAAAATAACCTGATAGTTATTTGATAGCTTGACTTAACGACTTTTATGTATCAATTCAGAGCCATAGAGTCCTTGTTTAGAATGGAGAGCATACCAAACGTCTTGTCGAATTGTTAAGAAAAGGACTAAAACCAAAGCGTTTGCGTCGAATGGGAAATGGTGTACATAATTCTGAAGATTTTAAATGGTACATGCATTTCCAGAGGTGGCCCAAGCTCGCAAAATGAGCCTCAGTAGATATGCAAATATGTTTACGTTGCGCACTAGCCGAAATATAAGGATTTGTATGGGAATAAATGGTCGCGCTCTAAACCGAAAAAAAATTAACTAAGTTTGAATGAAACAAACTTACTGCACTTAAGTAGTTGATCCGTTGCATCATGTGAGTTCCTTGGGCTGATTTAGGACCGTTACTTTAAACTAAATCAACCCAGGAAGCTAATGCGTGCAAAGGAACAACCACTTAAGCGCGGTAAATTTGTTTTATTCAGAACTAAGTCAGAATTATCATGTCGAGAACGAGACCTTTTATTCCCGTGCAAATCCTTATGTTTCGGCCATTGCACAAACGTAAACAAATTTGTATATTTTCGGAGGCTCATTTTGCCAGCTTAGCCTACCTGTGCTTATTCAGATGAACAGTAATAATCCTAACGATCAATTCGGTAATTATTCGAAAAACCGTAGGAAATAGAGAGATCCAGAACGAGTAATGTTACACCCGGTTACATTCACGGCATCTCTTTCGTCGATTCCTTTGTGTACATGTAATGGACATTTAGGTACAATGTGACCTGTTTATCCAATCCATCAGCGATATTCCACAATTTCTACTTGTGTGCTGAGAAACGATAAGCCGTACCCGCTAGATATTACCGATAGAAATTCGCAAACTTACCGAAAAAGCCCGATCGAATAAGCCCCCTCGAAAATACTAAATCTAAATGAAAGCAGAATACCTATCTCAGCTCAGTACATGAGTATAAAGGTTGATTTTATGGTGGCGCTTAAAATTGATTGGTGAATTTGAATTTCCATGACACCGATTAAAATATAACACCTTGTGACAACAGCGAGGAAGTGAAAATTCCGTGCAAAAGTCAATTTAAAGAAAGCAATATTGGTGTAAGAAAACATCAGCAATGAATAATAATTTTAGATATATGAAATTCCTATATTTGCACTGCGGTGAAGAAACGAATTTAAGAGAACCTCGCAGCTAAGAACATTACTGAACTAGTAGCTGAAAATAGGACCTAAAAAAAAAAATTCAGGCCCGTACGGGATTTGAACCTATGACCTCTTCAGCCATGAAGTGCGCGAGATTAATAATGATTTACTCAATGAGTGTCTCTTCTTTTAACATTATTCATTTTTTCACCGTCAGTTCTGAATAGTCACTGGGAAAAATCAATTTCTTTTTTCGCTCACTTTTTTGCTGCTCCTCAAAACGATAAAAAAAATATGTAGAAAAATATTTGTTCGATTAACTTTAAACCAAAAAAGAGATTGTAAACTGTTTATTATTCCTTGGTTTAAACGCCGCTTTTTTGCCTCAATTTTAAAAACAACTGTTTCCAAGAAGATCAAGTTCTGCTTGACATTTACAGTAAGAGCAAATGCGTTCCCTTTCGTGTGAAAATGGCAGAAAGCAAAGTATTTCAGCCAAATTTGCCGTTTGCTGTCAGAGCTGAAAGCAAAAGTTAAGGTAGATAGGGGTGGTTGCCTTTTCGTTCAACAGTTCTTTTATTCTGAGTTGTGCGCTTCAGAGCTCCAAAAGCTAACGAGAAAATTCTGATCTAAAAGTGACTTCAACTGACGAGAGTGTTCACGGTCTCGTACTTCAGCCATCACTTTTGCCTGTAAAAAAAGAAAAGAGCAAGAAAACGGTCCTTTTATATATATATATTTTAAAAAATTTTGGTGGAAAAACAATTAAAGAAAAAATACCGAAAATGAACAAACAGTGAGGACATTTGCACCTAAGGGAATTAGAGTCCACTTGTAACAACAAGCTAATAGTTTGCAATGAAATACAATACCTGTAGGCAAAGTATGCCGGGATCTCTCCACGCTGGCTCTTGACTGACATCTTTAATTCTGTTGATAAGAACAGACAAAGACTGTTAAAACGTTCCACAAAGTCACAATTAGATTTGATCGAGGGTTCGATTTCTAAATTATGCTTATGCTACACAATAATCAACAGCTTATAAAAGCTTCATGCCATTTAAAGTTACGGAGTTGTTTTGCAAAATGTTGGTGCCAACAGAATAATTTTTCGGTACATCTTAAGACAATCTTCAGACAGTTTATTACATAACGTTGTGGGTACTCAACACCTACAGGTACTTTACGGTGGCAAAAATGAAAAATAATATGGTTTCTCCCCTGCATAAAGGACTTTTGTTAAAAATACAACGAAAAATAAGACGTTCAGATCCACTGGAATATGTATACTCCGTTCACCAGTGGGACCTGAGGGTGAAAGCCCTCCGAAAAATTACATCTGCTCAATCTCTGTCCTACTTACACTGCTCCTGTTGATGCAATTAACCGCAAAAGCGTTGCCATGGTAGCAAGCCGGTCATCGATCCGAACTGCAAACCGTAACAGTCTTCCATCCGTCGCGAGCCCGCGGGCAATCACCTGCGGAAGAAGAGCTGGCTCTATGTTTGCCTCAGTAAGGACAACTACTACCCTAAGGAAAAAAAATTACAATTAAAAGGAGGTGGTGGTTGCAATTAACGTTATTGATAAAGTTAAGTCTTTGAATATCTTGGAGTGCTTTTTATTTTAGCTTCGACAATCAAATGACACCTACCGAGTGAAGGAAAAGTTTCCATCTTGTTTCCAGAAGATGAACGAAATGAACCAATGATCGAAAAGTGTGTTAGATTAAAATGTGCCTTTACCACTATGGGACTAAGCCAATTAGGATGAGGATGTCAGGATTCGTGCATAATGGCCGTTCATTTATCTATCTATTTTTTTAAAATATTTTTATTTATTTATTATTTTTTTGGAGCGATAGAGATATTTCATGTGCGTTGTTACGGTTTCTATTGTCTGATAGGTTAACGTTACTCTCTACTTTTCTCTCGCTGGCGTTTATAAAAAATGCCATGCACTTTATTTCCAATTGTTTGGCATGTATCAGTAATGAGCAGCATCATATTGGTTTTCATATAATTTCTTTTTTCATTTTGCCGTACCGTTTTCCTTTAAGTTCAGGAAGATGCCCTCCTAGAAGAGCCGCCAGCCCTATTGCACCGTCTGCTTCTAAGATGACTTTCTCATACTCCAACAATCTCAGCAGAGCTAATGCTATTAGATCTTCCCTGAAAGGGAAATACAGTCACACAATATTCCTTTTTCTTAGAAATCAAGGTTCTCTTCTGAATGGAAAGAACCTCCTTTCAAACCGCTCACAGAGCGATTGTCATTCTCGCTAAAGCATCTCTATGTGGTTGATATAGAAGTGAGGCAATCCTCATAAAAATGCTAACTGACTCATCACAAACATGGCTATCTCAGACCAAAAAACAGTTCTGGCATGAAAACTTTTGTTATCATTACGACAGTCTCACGATCATCTTTGACGGTGACATTGATTCAGATGCTTCGTTTCGCATGAACTTCGTAATCTAAATCTGCCTGTGAACATACTTTACAGTGATGCATTTGTCCATTAAATCCTCGGCGAGTCTGAGAGGACTGCTGCTAATCTCACTACTATCCATATCTGCAATTGAGGGTGTTCAGAATATCAAAACCATAAAAGTTATCAAAAATTTAAGTTAGAGCGCCATTTAATTGATTTTGCTGACGTACTGCACCTAAACATCGAGATGTTAAACTGTCCAGTTTGTTGAAGGTCCATAAATCGTGATGGCCTGGTTCTTTAATGGAAGAGATGAATTGAAAATGTTATATGAGGTTTATGGAGAGAGTATGTTCACACTGAAATAACTTACCGTCCACCTTTATCAAGTCTTTAGATAATACAGCTGTTTTCGTTACGTTTCCTTCGTGGTGTGCCATAGCCACATCTAGGCTCCGTTCCCTTGTTACTGGCTGATAACAAACACAACTCAGTCACGTTTCAGGGTCGGTTAATACATGTTTTTCTCAGCGTTTTCCTGAGTGCATAAAAAGATTATCATTCCTCATATCAAACCAGAGAATGCTTGTTACCCGAATAAAATGTTTGATTTTATTATTAACCAAGTCGTAAATTAAAAGAATTGAAGGGAGGTAAGGAAAAGCTGAGGCGATATGCGTTTAAATACTTACTCTCAGAGACTAACTAGAAAATGGACACATTCAGAGTAAAGTCAATCTCGGTATCTCTATGTCACACAAAAGTTTTAGGTAATATGGCAAAATAAATTTACGTAAGGAAAACCGTAGACCATATACAACTAGAATCATTTTTAAAAAAATATTAACGCTTACTATGATTTTTACAGAAGGGTAAAGCGTTTTGACAGCTATACAAGTCCCAGCAATTAGGGTCCCTCCTCCAACGGGAATGATTATAGCATCTACTTCTTCTAGCTGATCCACAATCTCTAATCCCATGGTGCCTTGCCCGCTCACAATATCAGGGTTGTCGTTTCTGAGTGTATAAAAAATAACTAACATTCAAGATGAGTAATATCTATTCTATTTCAGTGCAAGTAACAAACAACCCTTACAGGTGACTGATATAAACTTGATTTACGATGAAAGGATGACCGCACATTTACTAAAGTATCATTTTATATTTTTGTGGGATCTTTTTCAACAATAAGGTATCCGGCTGATGTAAATGTATCTGGAAATTTGCAAATCTTATGACCATGAATTAGATTTTTTTCACTTGTATTGTGGTCCTCGACTCATGCACCGAAAAATGAACATCCTACCCACGATTTAGGTTCTTGTTCTTCACTATCTTGTTGATTTAGTGCCGATATAGCAAAAAAAATTGTAGAAAATCTCTTTGGTTTTTAAATTTTAAGTAACCATTTTTCTCTTCCTCTCCCCTCCTTGTATTCTTTTGCATTCACGCGCGGTGTGCGTCATTTCACAAATTAGCCAATCACGTCAAAGAACCCTAACCTTGAGATTGGAAAACCGACGTGGACATTTTCGCGTACTTTTTGTTTTTCTTTGTCGAGTTTTAGTTGTTCTTGAGCTTTCGTTCGCGTAAATTTGTTACCACTTTGGAATTGTTAAAAAGAATCGAAGCTTTAATTTTTTAGCCAAATTATGTGGTTCATTTAATAACTTTAATACATATTTTCTACGGAATTTGGACTCTAACCTCTTTTTTCCTAAACGGAATTTTTACAAAAATATATATCTTGATGTTGAATTTGAAAGATGGGCATGTTTGAGTAGGATCCCATAGGATATGAAAAAGTTCAGACAAACCATGGAATACGCTTACTCATTGAGAGAAATAAGTCCCTTCTCAATTGCGATTTTCGTACCTCTCTCCAGCAGCTAAAACAAAAAATAGAAATCAAAGTGAGTAAAAGACATTTGAAATTCGTTTAGCGTTCGGTCCATCGATCCTAGTTTCATGAAATCCAAATAAGAAACGTGTAGCTAATCACTAAGGTGTTTTTAAAACTGTTTCAGTTATATTAGGAAGAGGTATTAGATAGCGCAAATATTAGAGCATTAAAAGATTTATATTACAAGTTTTATTTGACACTTGATGGCTTCATTACTAGTTGCAACTTGGACGTGATATTAAACGTGTGTTGGTTTTAATTACATGGCTGCTGAGTCAGCCTCCAGAAATACAGTTATCGAAAGTATAATGCATATATTGACCTCACTCTCGTCCAGACCACATTCAGTGATGTCAGCGTCATATTTCTCGCACAACCTGATTTTAACAGGACATCTACTTTCTGGTAAAAGAACCGTAACAGGAATCCCGAGGGATTTCCCGTGATAGGCAATAGCGATGGCATGGTTACCAGATGAGGTGGCGATGACTCCAGATCTCTTTTGACTCTGTCGATTAATGACATCCACAGTTAACTCAACAGCTTGCTGTCATGGGAAGGAATGCGAGATCATTTTCTTTTTCATGAAAGTTATGGACGTAATGGGGGACGAATTATAATGACTTGTTCAAGCCTTACTTTCATGAAATGATACAGAGTGGCCGGTTGCAATTCGTATATGCCATCGATTCGTATTTGAAGGAGTGACGTTGAAATATTTGACTTCATGATTAGCGCCGTGTGAAACTACTCAAAGGAATTTACGAAATTATGCAAATACAAAATATCATACACCATAGCATATGCACGTGAATGCATACAAAAACTCCATATCCGCTCACATGAGCAAATTGATGTGGATGTCTCTGAAAATGAAGATGATTAAAAATGACTGAAAATGAAACCTTGGAAATTTTCGGCTAGATTTTCCAAGTTACATAAGCAGCGACTTCGCTCGACTTATGCAAATAATTACTTATACTCTCCCAAGATAATAATGAGCTGCACCATGATTTCTTACCTGATGCAGTCGGAGTAATGCATAGCGAGCTCCTCTGTCATAAAAACTTCCAGATGGGTTCTGGTACTCTCTCTTGAAATAAACCTCCATGTCGTCTATCTCTGGAATCGATGCTGCTCTCTGCGAAAAAGTCACTTTCTCGTTTGAAATTTTCGTGAGTTTGATAGGGTGATATGTAAATACAGAAATGATGATCAAATGGATAGAATGATAAATAAATGGTCGCACGGATGGGATTTTATGATTATGTTGCATTAATGCAACATAATCTGGTTGGCTTTTGGGAGTAATTTTTTACGACAATCAATCGAAATGCCCTCGAAATTTATTATTTTTTTACAAACCTCACATGGCGTCTTGGGAACACCTTCATGGATCCAAAACGCCGCGGTTACGATATTTGAAAGCGAAACAGAGGATACTCTCTTCATTCTTTCGACTCGGCCTCCCCACAACTTATCCAGATTCCACTCTTTGAATTTTTCCTTCGCTCTGTTATATTTTTCTTTAAGTTCCGCCAAATCCGGCTTTCTAAAGGCAGATATATTGCTTTTACCAGTCCCCAAGATGGAATGTCTTTTTCCGGACGTGTGAGGTTTGAAATAAATATAATTGCTGCTCGTGTCTATCTGTGATTTAGGTGTTAGTGTTGAGGGTGACTCATCCACGATTGGATTCAATGAAACGTGGCAATCTTGATCATTTAAAACAGTTGTTTCATTTTCTAACATCGCTTCGAATTCATCTGTTAAAGTCGAAGTAGAATCAGACTCCATGATCTCCATAAATTTTCAGCGCGTTCACTTGAAAATGCGTCCGTTACGTCAGAAGAAGATTTGACGTCGTCACCAAAGGTTGCGTCATAGTTTGTCTGTAACGAACTCAACATTTTCATTCCGTGTTAATCTTCACAATACTATGCCATCCACGTTCCCATGATTATAAGGTTTTATTCTATTCAAAGACAATGTTCTAAGGTGCCTGGAATAATTCAATTTATTGTTTTTTTAGAGGGCACGGTAACGAATCTTGCAATCTGATTGGTTCTTTACCCGGTCAGTATTTTCCTATCTCTGCCCACGGGCCACGGTAACGCTTTCGTGAGTCGCCGAGTACATCCCAACTTTCGTCATTTTCCATAAATATACCTCGGTTTCCGGATGGGCAGTATTTTTAAGCAAACACGTCGGTCACCACCTCAAGCCGATAAATAACTTATGAATCCTCTCTTTTCTCTATCAAATCACTTTGGTTGACAGAAAAATATTGGTTTCAGAATGAATTTGTATAAACAATAGTGTCATTACGTTGGTTGACAAGCGGCCTAAAAACCGTCTGCAATTAATTTTAATCGTTCACAAAAAGTACCCAGAAAGTTGAAACGTGAGGTATTTGGTTACAGTTAAACTGAACGATGGAACTTTCATTCATTTAATATCTGAATTTTCTCGAGCAATTTGTTCATAGTGAAAGAGCGAGCGAAGTTTTAATTTAAGTTCTACAACAAATATACGCTCCTGGTGAGTCTTTCCAATTCCGTTCAATTTGGACATTTGTACCTTAAATTGCACAACAGAAATTGAAGGAATTTTTTGAGAAAAGGCCGCATTACATTCCCTTGTATCTCGTTGGAGTGTGCCGTTCGAATTTAGTTTTTGTGTAGGAAAGATCAGAGTTAAACACGCCATTACAGCAAACAAACGAGCAAACTCTCACAACTTCAAAATAAAAAGATTGAATTTACTCACAATTAATTTCCTCGCCGTTTACTTAATGAACAGAGGTAAATCTTCGTACATGAATGAATCGTCGATGAGAGTGAATAATAGTTTCCGTTAGATCATTAACTGATTTTGAAGAAAACATTGTCGTGACTGTCCTTGCCAAACTAGTTCTGTTGGTTTTCAAATGTTCCTTCGCCTTTCTTTTTCTTGCGCGCTCTCTAATTGACAGGTGTCATATTGTGACAGATACTTGTAAAAATAATGTTTCAAAGTTTGTTTGGAAGCCTTTTAAATCACCTTTATCGTTACGGAAATGAAAATGTTTCGCTGAGGCATCTCTCTTAAATTTGCATCACCTCTATTTTAACTACCATTTACTCACTCAAAAATTGTTCAGTTTATGGAAGATCTTGCCGTCTTTACGGCCATAAATCATTCGGGTTCTTTCGGAAAGAATTCGTCAAGTTTAAAAACAATAAATATGTTATTTACCGGCTAAGGGTCGGTCCGTATGGTGAAAAACTGTGACCTCGGTCTTGAAAATGCTGCCCTCGGCCTACGGCCTCGGGCAGTATTTTCAAGACCTCGGTCACAGTTTTTCACCATACGGACCTCCCAGCCGGCAAATAACATATATTAATGTGATGACGATGCTTAGATGCGAAGAATTTCGTTAAGATTGCATCAATAATTCATTTAACTTCTTAAACAGTCTACACAACACTTAAAGAATTCCATTAAGATTGCGTCATTAATTCATTTAACTTCTCAAACAGTCTACACAATATTTTTTAGGCTTCCTTACTCGATCACAAACACAGATTCTGTAGAAGAACGGCTTCAAGAAAAACGGCAACAGCGATCTGACTTTGGGAAAAGCAATGGCATCGAGGAAAGCGAAAATACTTTATGACGAGTCTTTGAATCCATTCGCTGAACCGCGCACATCTGTCGCGTTCTCAGAGCAGCTCAGAGACAAATTGAAACTAATGGGATTCGGTGGCGACACGGAAAAACCAGTTGGAATTGAGTTTGATGATATCGTCGCTGCCTCATTTCGAATCCGAAAAGGGGTCGGAAAGACGCCTTGCGAGGTAAATTTTATAAGACATTGTAACAATGGACGTTCCTTTGCGCGCGCTATGAAGTTTTCATTGAGCTGAAACAGAACGAAACGAGGATGCAGTCAAAAAATATACAAGTGAGCTATGTTAAATTCAGTTTGGGGCGAATATATCTCCGGTCCGTTAACGCACATGTAGCAGTATCTCAAAAATGGTAACCTCTTTTTGAGGGAAGAATAATGAAGATTGTATAGTTCCTCTTAGTTTTGTCTCTCTTCGCCATTTAACCCAATATTCTGGAACGTAATAAGCTCGTTAAAACTGCTAGAGTAAAGCTACCATTCTAATACCGATTCTTTGCTCACCCTTACCTTTAGAAATGCAGTATTCCAGAACTTAGTACCATGGAAGTGTTTTTTAAAAAGGAAAACCTGCATCCGTCAGGGAGGTAAGGATTGTAATTCAGAGTTTTTTTGAAAATTTCAGTGGCATATCTATTAAAGTGAATTTTTAGCCAGCAAATAAAGAGTGCCCTATACATGTGTTCGTTTAACTATTTTCAGCTTTAAGGAAAGAGGAGCAATCAATTCCTTGTTACTATTATCTGAGGTAAGTTTTGTCAAAATTTCAGTAAGCGTTGATTTCTTCTTAATACCAGTCTTTATCTTTCGATTATTTGTTGTTACACCATTAAGAGCACTTTTCAGTTTGATCATATTTACACTCCAGAGCCAAGTGCGAACAACATACATCGATATCATGCCGAATCAGTGAATCGAATAAGCTTTCATTGCCAGGGATTTCGTGTATTTGTCCAACAAGTTAATAAAATGTCACGAAACATTAGCTACTGCCAATTTTGCGGTCGAATGCTCCATCACTGAGCTGCGTGAACTCGTCAGTGGATCATGTTATATACCGATTTTATAGATGACAAACGTCTTACTTGTAAATGCCGGTGAGATGAATGATGTCCAGCACATCCCATGTTTATACAGAGTTTGAAAGATATCAAATTTTAAGCTCGGTCTTTTCTTGACGGAGGAACATTTTCAGGAACACAAGACGAAGAAAACTCCTAGGACATCGGACCTAAGAAGTTTAATGGTCTTCAATTAACTTCAACAAATTTAGGATCAAAAAGGCCGAGGAGTCATAACGGCCACTCCTGGAAATCACGGAATAGCACTTGCGTTTCACGGGCAAGCGTTAGGGATTCCCGTCCACGTGGTTTTACCTGAACAGTCACCTTTGATCAAACAAACGATGTGCAAGAAATTTGGCGCCAGCATAATCATAAAGGGAAGCAACCAAGCGGAAGTAAGTCTTTCGTTGTCGTTTGTCTTGTTATTTTGTCTTTTTTTGCTTATTATCTCATCATTTGTCATTTAGGCAAAAGAGTTTGCTAGCAGCATGGCAACGGAAAAGCGCCTAGCTTATATCGAAGGGTGAGTGATACAGGTTACTGCTACCTCTTTGTTGTTGTTGCTATTGTTACTGTTGTTATTCTATGGTATCGTTGTGTTACTCATTTATGGGGTTTCTACCAGATGATGTAGTATATTTTATTTAGTATTTTTTTGACTGATTCTCTTTCTGGGGAAAATTTTTGGTTTAATACAGCAAATGACTTCACTTTTAATCTTTCCTTTCCTCACTTTTGAAAAGACTTTGATTACAAAAAAAGAACTGTGCGGAAGGTGTTCAAGAACTTGTAAAAAAACGAACAAAGACACTTACGTAATAACTTTTTGTTGTTGTCGCGTAACGTATGCGACCTAGTGACATCCATTGCTGAAATAGCTTCGTCCGCAATTGGTAGTTATCGTAAAGTGTTGTATAATTCAGTACCTGAGTGTTTCTTGGCTCTTGAATTCCGTAGCCGTTCCGAAAGATTTCGAGGTAAGTTTAGATTTAGATCTGATCCGAAGGGTCTCAATAGTAGTTTAGTGTTTATTTTTTGGTGTTTCGTTATAAAAATCAATGCCTTTTTCAAATACCTCAGTTGCGAATGCTTAATTATGGAACCCTTACGAATTGAGGACCTTTGCTATTGATGATCAAAACCAATCATTTGTGCGTTAACTGAGCACTTCCTGAAGATATCCTTTGCAGAAAACCTTTAAAAACCGTTACCTTGATTAATTTTTTTTCATTACTAAATGAACAGGCACGATCATCCTCACGTTATCAGTGGGCAGGGCACCATTGGATTAGAAATAATTGATCAAGTGTGCAATGTGGATGCAGTTGTCCTCCCCGTAGGGGGAGGAGGATTGCTGGCTGGTGTTGCTCTCGCTGTCAAGACAGTGTACCCAGATGTTCAGATAATAGTAAGTTTAATAATACCTGCCACCGTTCTTACGAGTAAGTTAACTGCTTCGAGAAATACATTTTTTAGCTCTGAGTGAGAGAACAGTGGTAGTTGACTCGACAATTTGCTTTAAGAAAGCCGTGACATATTTTTACATTTTCATCTATTTTAGTACCGAAAAGCTATTTGTTAGGTTGTCTGAAGATCTTTCCCCCATGAATAGTCAATTACTGTGTCTTGATTTGTATGATTACAGTTAAGTTGTTGTAAAGGGATTGTTTAACTTTTGAAAGGGTGTTGAATCAAAGAGGTGTCCAAGTTTTCAGACCGCAATTGATGCTGGTCATCCTGTCACGCTAAATATCGATCACCCTTCAGCTTTGACAGACGGTGAGTTAGCAGGTGCATTTAACTCTCAACCTTTTGAAGCCAACTGTCGTCTATGAAGAAACTTCAAGAGAATGTTCGAATAAAGGGAAACAAAAGTTCATTCCAGCTTCCCCTTTCGTAACTTTATATCCTTCTTGGCACCTTCATGTCCTTTTTGTAGTGATGGTATTGTTACTGATGACTGTTTTTTTCATAATTTTGATGGTAATGTGGTGTGGTGACATTCGTTAACCGAAATAACAAAGCACAAAGAAACATGGAAAACGAATTTCGAGTAAAACGTGTATTGTGCTTCGCTTTGCGTCAAAAAATGGTGTCTTTTCAGGCTCAAGTCTTTTTAATAAACTGTTAGTTAGCCTCGAGAATTGCGTTCCCTGTTGAATTGTCGTTACTTGAATTCTCACCGAGACTGTTTTCATTCCAATGCATTTAGCGCTGAACCTTCCTAAAGTGGGGAAAAACGCTTTTCATATCGCAACAGGACTTGTAGACAAACTTGTAGCTGTCAGGTAAATGAATTCCTTAAGGATAGCTATTTTGAGAAACAAAGCAACCATAGTGATTTCTTCGGCGTCGAATATCCTTGAGGTCGATTCTGAAACGTAACGTTGTGGAGAAAACCCTAATTTGCATTACAATTAGATCGAAGAAGAATATTCCTGAGAATGGAAAAGGGTCACGTGCTTGAAATATTTGTCATGTGATGACAGGAAACTAAGCGAGAGTTTTCTCTGTCTTCACATAATTTTTATTTGATGCTTGTAAATGCAGTGCATACACGAGTTGATCACAGAAATTACACGCCAAATTGTGTACCCGTCAGCGTTACTCTAGAGCCGAATCAAGGGAAGTAGACTTTCGTTGGCCTCTACCTCTTGCTTTTGCCAGTAAACAAGAAAAGCAGTTTATTTTGAAGCATTGATTGTGTTACTTGTTTATCTTCACCCAATGATCGATTCATAGTTGATTATAAATAAGTACAGAGAGGCGGAGACACCCAGTGTATTCCCGCCTTTCTAGATGATGCAACTATCACATCATTCTAGAAACTGGAACTTCATACTATTCTTGATCATATGACCAATTTATTGAAATCCCTTATTGTCACACATTTCATGCAGTAATCTACAGAGATAGTGCGGATAGGTCTTAACTGTACTTTTAAGAACGATATTAGAGCTTAATCCGAAATATAAACTACCTTTCCCTGCAGTGACGATCATATTAGTTTAGCCGTACTGAAGCTCATAGAAAATGAACGTGCCGTCACTGAGGGATCTGGGGCAGCCGGTGTTGCAGCCTTGCTGGGTGGGTATCTACCAGAGCTTCATGGCAAACGGTAAGTTTGCAGATCTGAGTCCATACAGTTATAAATCTTATGCATCAAGTATTCTTGTTGAAAATGTTTGACAATTTAGCAGTGGGTTTTCGGCAACTTGCTGTAGTAATTAGCACTCGTTTAGTGATTTGAACTGCGCTTAAATAATCTGTCAGCTGAGCTAACCTCCAGAGGAGAGGAAATTTACTTGAAACGTCGGGGGAAGGTAAAATTGCAGTGTTTAAATGAGAGAGGTGTACCATTACAAAAGGGATTCGCACAGCGAGGGTCTGAGAAATAGGGAATTTGTGACAAACGCGCACCACACCCTTAAGATATTGATGTGTCTTCTAATTAAGAAAGATTATATAATCTCAAACTGCTCCTTTGTCTATTTGCAGAGTAGTCGTGCCTCTTTGTGGTGGAAATATCGATCCGTCTGTACTAAGCTCTTGTATTGAGAAAGGACTTGCACTAGAGGGGAGACTGGTGCGATTTACAATTACCGTTGACGAAAAATCTGGAGGACTGGCTCAAATAATTACGTTACTAGCCTCCGTAAGCGCACGGTATGGGAGCAAGGAAATTTAAGTACAACTGTGATGCGAAATTATTAGCTGCGAAGATTTTGAGTCCAACTTGTATTAGCAAAAAATTTTATCGAGAGAGACGAGACGAGTATTGATCATGTAGCAGCTAACTTTAAACAAACTTCCATAGAATATTCAGCATCTGAGACAAATTCTGGATGTTTTTTTTTTTTTTGTAGGATACGAGATATGACTCAAGAACAAATTCTGACTGACAACAATATGTTTACGTTGAAGGTAAAGTTTTTTTATGAAAAATGATAAAACAAATTACCAAATGTGGTTTGTGTTGTTTTGAAATTTTTAAGGCACACAAAAGTCTATGAATAATGATAGGATGTAACTGCATATAAAAGAGGTATGACGAGATTTAAAAAGAAAATGATCAACCCTTTCATTCCAAAATAGGACCAAAAAAAAATTTCTCTCTACAAGATTAGAGCTTCGCCATACTCAGGAATATCCTGATTTTGCGTTCACGTTCGACACATTAAACTGATGATGTGATGACAAAACTAGTTTCGTCTACAATTACCTTTTGTTTTAATACTATTTGAACGTTCTTGCGTGCCTTTCCAAGCAAAAAGATGGTGATAATAAAGTAAATGCCAACTGGAAATATTATTTGATTTGAGACCGACTTTCTGGAGGGTAAAAAAGAAAACAGATATTCAGCTAAATATTTACCTCAAAACAAAGGGTTTTTCGAGTTCGAGGGGAGAAGGAAGGCAGAGATGGTTCTTGAAAATTATCATCAGAATTTTATGTGAACTCTTTTCGAATTCAAAAAATGATCCCCTGTTTCCTCTCCTACTCAGTGCAACGTTTTGGTCGAGGTTAGAGATTCCAAGCATGCGCAGAGTGTCAAGACTTCCCTTGAGTCTTATTACAAAGATGTGTTATGGAACGCCACAATAAAGGAAACGGCTTAATGAACGTGCGTGAGGACCGAGTATAAACCCTCGTTTGGCCCAAATATTTCTAAAGAATATTGTATGCGAGTTGTAGGTTTTCAATTGAGTCTAAAAACATCTAAGATTTCCTGGTTGCCTTTCTTCGCTTTGTAATTGGTCCAGAAAACCTGTGTCACTTACTCGATCAGACTCAGAAGAAAACCAATTGTAACTTTGACGCTGCATTTCCGATTCCTGATTCTATTTTGAGTTCTCATTGACTATTAAAAGTATTTCCCTTTCGTCTGGTTGGTCGTTGTGATTAGTTTGATTTTGGTCATGCACCACTTAATGGTGAGTGTTAAAACAGCTGGAAATAAAAATTTATACTGGAAACAAAATTGACTCTAAAATCTAACAAGTGCCTCGTCAGGCATGACAAAGATGCCATGAGTATTTCCTTTTGTCTTTTTGGTTGGCGTTGATAGCATATGTTTTCTTTTGTATCAGTTGTTAAGCTAAATAGCCCTTAATAAGTAGATCATTTCTTATGGCATATTTTATAAAGCTCTAAAAGTGGACGAATGAAATAAAAGAATGGTTTGCTCGTCGTGTTTCCTTCTTTTCAAAATATTACGGATTTCTGGTGATGTAATTCTAATTTTAGAAGCGTTCAATGTTCATTTCAAAAGATTTCAATTCATTATTTATTAGGGAAACAATAAAAACAATCAACCTCGGCATTTGAAAGGTTATACCGTCCCGATCATGAGGGAACGCAAATCGTCGGCACTGTAAGTACATATCAAGCTCTGTAGGTGATTTAATCCCATTTTAATCCCATCCGATCTCACAATTTACGAAAACTTCATTATTCTTGTGAAAAATGATAGCCGTCTTATTGAAACTTGATGACAAGTATAAGCCGGCAAAGAAAACAGTGCAAAAGCAATTATCTGTCACATCGATGTCAGCAGCCACAGGATTATGACACCTTACAGTCCCCATACATTTTCTTAGACTAAAAGTCTAAGAAAATGTAGGGGACTCTCCGGGATACTTACAGTACAGACGATTTGCGTCCCCTCATGTAACACCTTGAACTGTTTTGACAAACTTCGCCCCCTGCATGTCAGGACAAGTACGAGGTGAAATCGTCGCTAATTAGCAAACAAGACAACAGTATTCACTTTTGCTCGCTTAGCTTCGCTTGCCAACTTCTGGCCAGCAGACGGGAAGGAATATTCAAGTTTATAGTGCACTTCTCCCCCCGTTCATGCCAAACCTTTGATTTTCATTGTTGTTTGCTTATTTTTCATCTCGAATAATACTCAGTTACAAGGGTAAAAGTAAAATATTGGTTTCTCTTACCACCTATGGACTCCTCACATCGAAATGAAAGCCCCTGATGCTATTTGTGGAAGTGATGTATTCATCTGAGTAAAATTGTTTAAAATCAGTCGAGGAAAAAACATTCGACGGAGCCTTTGAAAAGTTTCATCTATCGGTTTCATTGATAAATACGCTATTCCCGCTCTTGAAATCAGTTGTTGAGTTATTCTGAGATAAAAGGCAATGACAGTCCTCTTTCCTGCAAAGAAAAGGTAAAAACTCCGAAGATAAGGGAGTAGAATTTACTTTGCCAGTGTCATTGCATTTCCCGACATGTTCAACGTTTACTAAAAGGAAAATACTATCGAAAGTTTGCAAATTATTTCTCGTTGTTAGCTGACTCGGTTGCAGACCTGGATTTCTTCACGAAACTCTATTACTTTTATATCCCCCTTCTCAGTATGCTAATCAGCCAACAAAACCCCTCGCTTTAAGCGAAGTTCGAGGAAATTTATGAAAGTATTTTTATTAACTAACCTTTGGACTGAGTTTTTATCTTAACTGGTACATAAGCACGTAGGACGAACCTATCTTAAATGTTCATCCCTTGATTTCTCTTGTTGTGGTGTAAACTGCGGAAAAATTGCAGCAAAGTTTTTCCTGTTGTGTACTGTAGGAAGTGCATGTTGCGGAAACTGAGCATTCTGCTCAAGAAAGGTTTGAAATTAATAATGTTTGGTAGTCGCGATCTACTGCGATTTAAGGCAAATTTTATTCGGACGCTAGAATATTAACGAAATGTCAACCGTAAAAACGAGTTAATAATCCTCCAAAGACTTTTAAGAGTTAAGATCCTTTAACACTCAAAATATTTAAGCGCAGAAAGAGAAACGCTACCATAACAATTTTTGACGCATGTACTTTATTTTTTCAACATTCCTATTTTTTCCTTCTCTCTTTTATATATTGACATCGAAAAAAACTAATTCTTCGAAAAGCGAATGGAAAGTGTTTTACACAAATAAAACCGCTCTTCGTAACAGGAAAGGGGACCTTTGATAAATTTCGAACGTGTGTCATTTTTCAGGCTGTCTTCAGTAGGTTTTAGTTTCACATGTTGTTATTTGCTAATCATTCCATATTCAGCCCTGTGTCCTGAGAGCGTTTCGTTGTCTTTGATCGCCGTGAGACATCCTTTGCGGCCTCCATACAGATAGCTTGTGTTTCCCTGCAAATGCGATCTAACGACTGGTATGCCTGAAACAAACGAATAAAAAAAAGATGTTTAAGACCACGGTGTACTCTAGGCGCAAGTTATAGAATCAGAGTGAAGAAGAATAAAAGGAAAGCTACCCCAGGTTCAAATCCTGCGCGAGGAGGATTCTAAGGGAGGTATTTTAGATTTTTTTTTTATTTTGACTCGAATAGCCAAGTAATCTTGTATATTTTTTCTCACGTGAATATGATGGCTCAAATCCTGATTTTCAGCCAGGAGTTTAGTAAAGATAGGGGAAACCGAATCAGTTCCCTATGAGGAAGCCTATAAGCTCGGAATGCTTCTATGATAGGCATCAAAATTTTATAATATTATGCAATGTTTTGATACCTTTATCATTTCAAACTTAACATACCGCTGAAAATTTGATTGTCTTTCAAATCCTGTTTGTCACGAATTGCCCAGTATTAATTCAACAAGAACTGCACTTGCTATATATTTATATTTCAGCAGTTAAAAAAAAATAGAACTTATCTCAGATTTAGAATTGGACAGCGGTATCCTCTCATTTTGGGAATATTCAAGTGAAATTAAAATTAAGGACAGGATACTTTATTGCTTCTGAGAATCAACTTTGACTACATTAATGATCGAATATATTGTTCCTAACCGAAAATTAAGGTTGTCTTATTTCCAAGGTGAGGTATTTGAATTTTATAATATTTTCCACCTAGAATTCGGATTCTTTTAAAGCCTTCTTTTTGGTAGATTTGGACAAAGTTTCGGAAGCGAATGAACAATAGTATTTACTGATACAATGAATAGACCTGAAATATTGAAAACTTTGACATAATAGCCATTCCGGCTAAAAAGCAGTCTCTTTTAGATGCCTTTTCGTTGTTTAATTTTTCACTCCTTTAATTTTCGCCTTGTGTTGTTAGAAGATTTCGTTCACTTCGACTTATTTCACATTTGCGTGGGGATTTTAATTCATGTATTCATTAAAATTTCAAATTAATTTTTTTTTCAAACGTTCAAAAATGGAGAATTTTATGATTTTGTTTTCGCTATTCTATTTGGTTACCGCTCATAACATCTTTTTGACCAAAAAAAAGGCTTCGAGAAAAACCTCTAACAACACAGCATCTAAAATATGAAAATAGACTGATCCCAGAAGCGAAATACAGTTAACTTAAAAATTCGTATCAAATTTGCTTTCAGAGGATAACAAAAGTTTTTGAGATCAATTTTTGATTGTGAAAAAAAGTTATCTACCTTCGTTAGCTGCCTCTTTCCCACGTTTCCGATTCCAGCCGTAAAGCACTCGGTCTGTGAAATCAAGGCTAACGTGAAAAGCAGGCCAAAGATCATCATCGTGGTCTTCATGTTTACTGCAAGTGAGGAAGGTTACTCAGTCGGGTGGACTCAACTGCAGACTCGATATGAGTTTGTTATAAAGTATTGTACTTAATCTAGGTTTGTCGCCTTCTTTTATAGCCGCATGCCAAGAAAATTGGCACTGAATTCAATATAGTTAAAAAACTGTTTGCCCTCAATTATTCCTTCCTGGCTAAAGAAAGGAAGAACAAAACCCAATTGCAGCCATTAAGCGTTCGTCATCTGTCCCATTTCCGTAAGCTTTCTTAATTCTTGGGACAATTTGCAAGCACAAATCACTTCCGAAAATAATGCCGGCTTTGCCTGAATGGTTGAAGACGACGCGACGGGTTTAATACGCGACCAATAATTACAAAATGTTTAAGAAGTGCCGCAAAAGTTTGCGTGGAATGTCCAAGTCGACGGAAATTACAAATAATTGTAATGATTCCGAGGGAATAGTTGTACACTGAGATGATTGGAAAGACAAACATTTGCCACCTAGCTTTTGTTTCACTCCGGAAAACTTTAGAAATATTCTTGTTACACCTCTTGGATGTGACTTCTACAGCGAAAATTTGTTTTATATTAGATACTCCGCCTTTAGATAATTTCCAATTCCAGATGTATTACCTATTTTTAGTGTATTTTTTATTATGTAAAACTAAATTTTGCGCTATTTCTTTTTCGTAAAAAGCCTCTTTCGAAGTTTTCTTTGTTTTTCAATTCTGAAATCCAAGCAGCACTTTTTAGAAGGTGGAGGGTTCTTTGTCGACATTCAATAATTACACCTTTAAATGACCATCCGCCTACCTCAGAGTTTTTTTTTTTTTTTAATTTATTTGAAATCGGCTGCGGCACTAGCTAATAACTTTTTAAAAATTCGTAAACTTTCGCTCTGGTGACGATTAAATTTCAACCCGACCTAACGCGTTCTTCTGCCTCTCAACTTTCACTCAAAAAATTATAAACAAGGTAGGTGCGGAACCCCTTCCGTAAAACGCCCCTTTTAAATCGGCCATTGTTCTTTAACGGCTTTTTAAAACCACGAAAAACTTTCCATTAAGCTATCAAGATGCGCTACCGACATTTCATATATCGTTTTATTTTAGTTTAGATTTAAAAAGCATATACATGACCATTTATTTCTAAAAAAACTCATCATGTTTAAGCCAAGGTGCTATTACTCTGATAATAAACTCACCTTCTCACCACGCCGATGATTTTTTCAAAAAAATATCCTGACGTCTATTGATACCTTTACCATAATTTCACCATTTGAATACTACAGTCGAATTTCCATTGTCTCTGAATTTCAAAAGAGAAAAACACAATTGTTTTTTAAAGGCGTCCAAACCGCTTTACCGACGCGTTAGCGCTCCAAGTTTATTTTCTCTGTTGTTACGGCTTCGTTGCAATCGTCATTAAGTTTTTCTCAAAAATCTCTGCAGCTCATTAATATGATGAACACGATTTTTCAATTTTGAAAATACTATTTCAGGCTGCACGATTTTAGAAATTAATTTTTAACCATTGAATAGATAAAAAGATCGTATTTAAATGAGCCGTGATAATCCTTTTGGACATATTAAGAAGCGGCAAAGAGTGAGACGAGTTTAACACCGCCTTTGACATTTAAAAATGGCTTCACTTATCGCGGGAAGTCTTTTTATTTCCTATCTGAAGAACACAACCAACTAGTAGACACAAATATTACATATTAATCAGTCTCTAAGCCGCTCCATATTTGCACATTTTTAAAAGAATCGAATTATTATATTCAACTTATCGTCTTCTATTTGAACACAGGTTTGTTAAAACTGACAATGGTCTTTTCAGTTAGGTAGAGTTCGCATAATTCTTGAACTTTTTCCACCTCTTTGTTCCTGAAGATAGCTCAATCGTTTCCTTACGTCTAACAAGTCCTTATGGTCTTCGTAAGATTTTTAAAACGGCAAAACAGTAAACTTTGCTTTTAAAATCTCCAGGTACCGCTGGATTGATTGCAAAAATTGGTCAAGTTTCGAGAACACGATACTCAGTTCAAAAGTGCACCATAATCTAAGGGGAAAAAAAACAGTTTCCGAAACAAGCAAACACATCGTTTATCTTGAAGTTAAAAACAAAGCCGATAGAATAGAATTGCTTTTCGTACAGGATGCTACTCCAAATTACATCGAGTTATGACTGGCTGTAAAAACTGAAATGAGAAAAGTTTAAGTAAATTTATCCAATCTGTATACTCACGCAATAAACACACATTCCCTCCATTTTATTTATAGATAAATTCATCGATAATTATCGTTATATCCAACAAGAAGATTTAAATCCTTCTTAGGGCATCTGTTTCCGAAATTTTGTGGCCATTGAGCAAAATATGACACACTCAAAGCAGCCTACTTCATCAAGCGGAAAAAAAAAGCGTAAAAAAAAATCAAACCTTCGGATGAAATAAACCGCGTAATAACCACAGGATCATTTTAGAAATTTATTCCAGCAATTTAGGAGAAAGTTTTCCTGTTCACCTTTGGAAGAAGATTCAAAGGTCGACCTCTGACGAAAAGTCTATCGTAATAGAATGAAATGTGGTTGATTGAAATACTCGTTAGAAAACACTGTTTGAAAAATCTCGTTTGGTCAACTTTGGATTACTCTCCTCCCGCTACCAATAACTTTCTTTTGAACTTATTAGGAAAATTTGTTATTTCATGAAGATAACTGACACACTATAGCAAATGAGTTTGTCAATCTTCACCTCTTGTCTAGTAGATAACGCATGGATTTTGTAAAAATGTATACTTATATTTTTTCTTCTGGAAGATTCTGGAATATGGGGATGTATCGATATCTATCAACGGTTACCATCTTCACCGACCACAATAAATGTTTTGAAAATCAATTTCTAAAAAAAAAAAAAAACACAAGAGCTATCCGTTTATCGTCCCTATCCGAGAAGAGTAGAATGTCCAACCATCATAGCAGCCATCATAGAAGGGCACTACTTTCAATCGATTTGAAACCGTGAGTGCTAGTCCGCTTTGGAGCTTAAACCCTCGACTTCTCTCACGGCAGTCAGTTTGTAGTTTGTTTATTAATACCAATTGCAGCCAAGAGGCTGGATTACAGGTACAGCGCAACACCCTAATTAAACCTATTAGTATTAACAATAACCTTGTGTTGAAGCTGGTGCCTTAGATTGTATTTTGATTCATTATTAACCAACAACCCCTCACATATGGGGAACAGTGGGTTGCCAGATTTAACGCTTTTCATGAAATTTTCGCACGACTCAGCCCTACGAACTTCCAACGGCGCAAGGCCGGACTGACACAGCGCTTCCTGGTACGATACTCCAGGCAAAATAATTGACAATGCACGCTTTTGCATTCTCTCTAGAGCGCAGCATAGAACTGCGGGCAGTTCAGGCGCTTTACCTGCCAATATTTGTTAAAATTTTTTTTATTTGAAATCCGTTTCATTCTTCTCCATCCAAACTATACTGTTTCCTTTTTCATTCATCTTTGCCTCTCTGTAGCCAATTTTATCTTTTCGACCCTATATTTTTCAGTCATTTTCAATCCTGTTTAATCCTTCTAATTTAGAGCCATCCATGCTCCTTCTTGGTTTTTACTGCTTCATTTGTGTTTTTCTACTTTACCGAACTAATATCTTGTAGTCATTTATTTTTTTTTTCAATCTTCTCGATTCTTAGCAAACCTTTTTCATTATTTTCTTGTCACTGTCACTTTTTACTTTTCTCTTACCAAACTTACATCTTGCAGTATACTTCACGCTGAAGATTCCAAAAATGAGATCACCCAATACATCATAAGTCTTAAGTATTGACTGTGAGTCCTTAATTAGGCAAAACTGCGAATACAGTTGTAGTTTATTCTTGCCGCCGACTATATGTCCATACCAAGTTTGCTATTTGAGGTCACTGTAAATTTATGAAGCCATGAGAGCTAGCGCACTATTGGGGTATCACAAATTTAATTTGATATCACTGTTGATCTTTGCAATCTGACTAGCTCTAGAAACTGCGATTTATTCACAAATTGCCTCAGATCTTGGTCTAAATAGGAGAGTAAACGAGAATAAAGCATTTAAGCAAACAAAATATCAGATTTCATGGCTTTTCCAAAGTACTGCAGCTAGTTAAGCTGTAGACAGGTGAAAGGCACAAAAGATCATTGGGAGACGAATTCTGCAACTTTGGTTGACAAAGCTTAGCTTTTAATGAAAATGAAAATAACTTGGAAACTGAAAGACTTATATCTCATATTACTTTCAGTTTCTGAAAGGGTGCAACCATCACGCATTTCAAAATATATGTATTGAGACCTTGAATCAACTCGGTGGTGAAAACTAAATGATGAATTACAAGTCTGTTTCTCCAAAGAAAGTAGATAAAAACGCAATCACGATACTTAACATAGTCTTTTTGCTTTATTTTAAACAAATTAACTTAAAAAAAAGAAGCGTTTTGATGCATTTATAATGTACATAATCTGCTTTTGCCAAACATTTTTAGTCGGTGATGTCACAGTGCGCATATTTCCCTTATTTGGAGTGGTGTTTGACGTTCTCTTCCCTCAGACCTCTTGTGAACAGCTACGCTTCTTATGTAACGGCAGACCACCTGTAGTTCCCTCCGAGCCTAAAACAAAACAAGAAATTCGAGAAAGTGACTGGTGAACTCTCAATAAAGACTTGTAGAAATTACCTCTCAACATTATACTCTCAGTTTCAAAGTTTCCTTTTTTCGCTTTGTTTTCTTAGTCCTTGTTGTACAAGGACTCAAAAAGCGTATTTTTGTGTTGTTTTGTTTTTGTTTTGTATTTTTGACTTGTTTTGTTTCGTTTAGTTTTTTTTTTATAAAGAAACAGGGTTGAACGCGCGCCAATGAGTCAACGATTAAATTGTATCGATTGAACCGCAACTGACCAGGCATTTAACTTGGCGAAATAATTGTTTTAGGAAGACAGTAAACCATTACTTATCGCACTTTTGAAAAGCGACTGATTGTTTTGTTAACTGAATCATGATTGTAAAAGGAACCTGCCGAGGGCATTAGTTTTTCCATTTAGAATTGTTTATCTTTGTCTGACAACTTTAATTAAGTTTACAAAATTAATACAACTTTCTTTATGAAAAAAAGTACGGAAAAGTAAATTCTCAGCTTAGTGAAAGATCTTTTGAACAATAGGCTACTGATTTAAAAAATTTAATTTTCGGGGAGAGATATTACATCCGGGGAATAGAGCCAAAGTTAATTTTAATGTTTTTCAAATGGTATTGACACAATTTAAAAGTTCTTTTTAACCTTTAATCCTCTCCTGTTTAAGATAATAACAATTAAAAACATGAAGCTTACTGTTTTTTCCTTTCTGTATAAAGAACCTCTCAATAATTCACTCTATCTTATACAAATAAAACTGTCTGCTTGTTTTGGTACCTGTTTTATTTAAATACATATGTCTTACTAAGTTTAAAGGTATGTCCTCATTTGACATTGTGCTTTATTATTATCAATGGCTTCTCTCCCAATGGATTTCAAACTTAAAGTTATGTAACCATCTCTTGCCTGACTGCATTGCAAAGTAATTGTATGGAGCCTTAGCACCAATCTTATCGATACATTCGCGTACACACAGTTTAATAATCTTGCGTATGTAATTTTTAAAAAGTCAAATCTCGTTTTCAATAAAAGACAACCAATTTTAGTCTTTATTTTGCCCTGGGCTGAGGTTTATGTCAATAATGGAATTGGCTAAGCAAATAGAAGTTTTTACCACTGCAATAATAATTCTTAAGAAATTTTTTAAAAGCTTGACGGCAACTCAAGAGATTATATTTTTAGAACAATTTGTATTACCTTTGAAACGTAGTCACGTTTTCCGAGTCCCGCATTGCCAATACCAGCGGTAAAGCCTTCCAGTTCATGCATCGCCACAAATATGAGAAAGATACCAAATATTGCTGTTGTTCGATTCATGGCTGGTGTTTCTCTTATCACTGCTCAGAACTTTTGATTGCCAAACTCTTCCGTGGTTACTTTAAATTTTCTGCTATGCTCTGTTCATTGAATAGAAAGGACACATCTGGACGCATTACTTCAGTGGGCGTAATTTAGCCCATTGTTTTACAGATATCCTGTTTTATTTCTCCAATCTTTTTTTTCTTTAATTGCTGAGGGTGGCTTATCTTCAGCGCTATCCAGTTATAGTTAAGTCTATTAACAATTTTGTCTCAGCTCCACAATCGGAAAAAAAATGGTCACTATAAAGATTTTGTGTTTAGCGCAGGTTTTCTCCTTATTTTCTCTGTCTCTCTCTTTTATTACATTTTTTTTGTCTGGGTTTTTGAAATTGAAGATAATATAATTTGCTAAGCTACCCTCCTTAGTTGGCGGCGTAACCTTTTAGCGACCGGTTTTTTACGAGATAGTTATTTAGACAAAAAACAAAGCGTTTCTTCAGTCAAAGAATATTAGCTTTACTCACCTTTAAATTTTTAATGTCTGTCACTGTTGCAAATCAATTCCTGTAGATTATTGTGGTTCACTCAATTTCTGTTCTGATGTGTTTTTCATATATTTTTCTTTGTTATATCAAATCGCCGGAAAGCCTGCGGGTGGTCTAAGTTGGTAAAAAGGAGATTCGAAGTTATTCAGTTTCTTATGTCTCACATTTAAAACATTTAGCTTATCTTCTCGACATCCCAACCAAAAGTGATTTTCCTCATAAAAGGCAATAGGTTTTAAGATAGCCTTCAAAATCCTGATTTTATTTCAGTATTCTTTGGCAAATGGAAAAAAATGTGCGATTTTATTTTCATAATGTCTAATATTTGTGAACTTATCTCTAAGTACAATAGAAAATGCTAACAAATGCCTGAATTTTCGGGAAGCGATATCGCACCAAATTTGTAGTTTTGTTTTGCGCTAATTTTCAACCCAGGGATGAATATGCTTTATCTTATTTCTCAAAAGAGTTTTTTAAAAGAGAAATTATAACTAACAAAGTTTCTTTGTTAGTGATATCAACAATCTGAGATGATGAAAATTTAGGGGCAGCAAAACTTTTATCCTCTCTGCCAGAATATCTCTCTTCATAAATGCTTTTAGAGTAAAACAACCTAATGGCTTATCTGAGTGAAGTACAGATTGTTTTAAGTGGTTTCCAATTTCAGCTAAAAAACAGGAGAGCTAATTAAGTTTGTTTGGAATTGTCTTGTGTTATGATATACATACAGTACATAACATCAAAATGTGAAGGAAAATCAAGGAAACTTTCGGGGGAAGATAAAAATGTAAGGTATCTTTACATAATTTTATCTTTGAAGCAGTTTAATTTTTCTTTCTTCAATTGTTGCAGTATTTCCGTTGAGAGCAGATGGCAATTTACGAATGATAATTTCTCGGCACTGTTACCCCAAACGGATATATCAGATTTGCTGATGTACACTCTTTGATTTTATACCTTATTCATTTTTATCATTTTGAAGTCAAATAAGACGAATTTCATGAATGAATCGTCGACTTTTTTTTTTTTTAAGTTAGGGAAGAACTAATATTTTAACACAACAAAAATACAATTCCCCGATTCCATTATTAGATCCGATCCAAAGCTTCTAGCTCGCTGGTTATGTTTTAAAAA
>NC_142680.1:9403228-9523228 GCF_964200805.1 Pocillopora damicornis | reverse complement strand
AGACATAATGAACGTCTCGCTAATGAACGACTTCTTCCTGTACTTGTACTTGTTTCCAACGCGATACAAGTTCGGGAGATCTAAAGGAACTCACTATAACTTTGTATATTCGATACGATTTCAATTTCCGCGTCAAAGGAGAAGCCTACTGTAATTCGTGAGTGGTCGGTGGTTACGCTCGTGAGGTAAAGAATGGGTTGTGACTTTCTCACTAAATTGAAAGACTCACGTCACTCTTATGAAATGGTTGAACGGAATACAGACTTCGAGCAGTCTCTTATTTTTCTTAAAGATAGTGAGATCACGCGTATCCTGTGAGCATGGTGAAGCCGCGAGACGCGATACTGGTATCTCGCGTCTTCGCCGCTCCACGCTCTCAGAGTTGGGCAAAGACAAGACACGTTATTTCCGGTGCGATACAAGAGGTTCAATGGTTATCTCGATTATCTATCCACATTTATTTACGTGGTAAAGATTTTTTTTAAATCTATGAACTGATGCTAGTCCTATTTGGAACGAAATGTATATTAAATAAAAAAAGAATACTAAGTAAAACAAAAGTTTTCTGCAACACGAAGCATGCCTTCGCATTAAGACGGGGAATCCTAATGTTTATCATGATACTTTAATGCATAAGTTCGAATGTTCCCAAAAATCTTCTGAGAATCTGCCCGCACCCATCCCATCTCCTGGGCTTCAGGCAAGACAGTTAGGGCATGAACACAGGCTTCCATCTTTGAGCCCCTTTCATTTGGACGTCGAGGGTTTTTCCGTCACCAACCCTACTCTTGCTTATCTTCAGCACTTGAAATTTCTTATGACAGTCCGGTTTCTCTTTATAATTATTTGTCCCAAAGAGTTGTTTAAGGAACTGCTTGACTGCAGATCGGCAGCGACTTGAACGAATGTAGCAGATAAAAGGAATTACTACGCTCGAGACCCCGACGCTGTTACGAGCGAAAAACGGAACCCATTCACAGACCAGTTCACTTTCTCTTTCAAAAACGTTTGTTGCGAACACGACCGTAGGAGTAAAGCAGAAGAAGAAGGAAAAAATTATAATGGCGATAGTTTTGGCCGCTTTTTGTCTTCTCTCAGTCGAAGGTCAGCTTGAGAAGTAGGGAGGTTCATTTCCTCTCGCTGCAAAGAAAAAAAAAAGATGATTAGCGTTCGCAATGATTTCATTTTTGTGGCCAACGTGATAAAAAATGCTGATCAAGGCATTATTTTCTGAAAATCAGAAGAGGAAACTTAGTAACAGCACCCAGATACATCAACTGCTATTTGATTTTCAATGTATAGATTGGCACCAACGAAGCAATCAGTTTTTGAACTTCGTGTATTCGCATGGTTAAAACAATGAGTAGTACGTTTTCGGTGATTAGATGGAAATTTTTTAGTTCGGACCGAACCAACCCATCTTTTAACATGAAGCTTTTAAATTATTCTCTATCTTTTACGCCTAATTTTGATAAAGTTTTCAAAGTGAAAAACAAAAACCAAGAGTGAATAAACGTAGGAGGAAAAAAACCGAATTCATTGGATTTGTAATGAAGAGTTCTAAAAACTGGAGTTCTTTTTAAAATTTCAATTTTTTCAAGTCAAACTTATAGAAAAACTTTGCACTTTCGTTGTGCGTGTATACAAAGGATCTTCCTATTAAATCATGGTTGCCACGTACAAAAACATGGTTAAACGTATTAGCGTTTTAGCTCGTGGTTATGGTGGAGCCTTACACGGATTTTTTAATTTTGTATAAACTCAAAAGCTCGGAGGTCAAACTACCAATAACCTTGAGCAAACCTAGCAGGCGGGTAACTGCGTCCTTTAAATCCAGTAGGCAATGTTTTGTAGTTACTAAATGATTGATAAAAGTGTATTCCCTCTTTCCTCGTCATCTTTTTATACTACGAACTGTCAAGCAACAGACAATTGCACTACAGGCTAGGAACAACGATATAGCTGCAGCCACAAAATGCTTCGATTGCTCGAAAATCTCTGCTCTGTATTCTGTAACATGAGAATGACCAAGATCGATATCAATTAAAGGCGCTACCAGCAGGGACACCAAGAGGATATAGATAAACCAGATCAGAATTACTACGATCAAGGCCTTTTTCTTCGTCTGCCAGGCAACGCACCTGAAACCAAAAGAAATGGCCAGGTATATGTTTTTCAGCATGGTGAGCATGGATACGAGGTTCAGCACCGTAAAGAGTCAGTTGCAACTGCAACTAAGGATTGCCAAAATTTCCAATTTTTCGAACTCGTAGTTAAGCGATCAAACTACTCTTTCAAAGAATAAATGGTACGGAAGATCAACAGACAAACGCAAACAAAAAACTATTAATCGGTAGATGCAGTTGTTAATGTATTTTCCATCCTTTATTTCACATATGGCCGTAAAACACCATCTATGACTGTGTTTAGGGGAAAGGTATAAAATTATTCACAAAATGAGAGTAAGGAACCAATGAAGTCACTTTTCTGGCCAAAAGACTGGACGGCAATTCCTGATTGATATACACCTCTTCCGCCGTAGTTCTCCTTCAACTTTAATTTTCTCTCAAAAACTAAATCTTTCTAACTAAGCGTCCATTTCAAACTATATAAAGCTATAATCACAAACTAAAATTTAGTGATTTGCTGACAACTTCACCCATTTAATTACGAAACAGAAATACTAGACAGTCACGTAAAGATTAAAAAAGATGGAAATTTCATATTTAAACAATGAAAACTTAACGAGGCATCATACCTACCACAAAAAATGCATCAACGAAAGTTAAAAATCACGTTTCCAACAGCTGCTGCTTTTTGCGACAGTTTTATGAAACAGTTTTCGTTAATAAAAGTCTAAAACTCAAGCGATCAACTCAATTAAAAAAACTAAACGACACACCTACTACTAACATAAAACCCTCAAAAAATTTTTTTTTTTTTTAACAACTGCTGTCTCAGTTCGACGACGTTTTTCATGGAACATTTTTCGTAAATGAAAGTCTGGAAAAATGCGAGTTATCAAGTCGTGATTGGTTTCCCTTTTTTTATTGAGGTTCAAAATTTGACAAAGCTTACTAGAGAAGTTACACTGTAAGCATACTTTCTGTTAACTAATTCACTGGTGACTTGCACTCTACTGATTGATTTTAACGTTCACTTTACAATTTTCTCGTATAAAAACACTCACTGAATCATTTACATGGAGCTCTTGAAGGAAATTGTCCTTGATTGCAAGGATTTACTGTGTTACAAGTACGGAGATGTAAAATGAAGCGGTCGATATGCAGGATTGACGGTACGAAACGAGATGAAATTTAGTTATAACCTCCATTTAGCTGAATCTCAAATAATATTTTTTTCACTCATTTCTATGAAACGAAATGAAAAATGAAAAATGCCATGCATTAGACACATTACGTAACGAACTAAAAAAATTTATTATCAATGACAATTCACGAATATAATCAATCATAGAGACCAAGTAGGTCATGACTATAGTAGTGCTCCCTTCAAAGAATCTAAAAATATGCTGGTAGTGGTAATTAAATAAAGAAACCAAAAAATTATAGTCGTTTTTCCAATTATACTTAAAAAACACGCCAGAAAAATCTGTAAGGGCTGAGAGCCATATATTTTGACGCTTGCAAAAAATATTATGCATAAAATTGAATTAAAAAAGGTTATTAAGCAGTCGGAAAAAATGGAACGCCAACATTTCATGGCTGAGATGAGAACGGTAACGCTGTGTACCTCTTTTCATCAATTATTTTCTGTTAATAAAATGCCTTTGCATCTCTAGCTTCTTACACCTTGTCTGAAACACATAAGTTCTACTTTAATTTTTATTTTATTTTGTTTATTTATTATATTTTATATGTAGCCTGAATATGTCAGTAAGTCTTCGATAATTATCATTATTATTTTATCACAATAACAATCTCTTCACAAAATGTATTCTTTTTTTTCCATTTGTTTCCTTTTATTTCAATCATTGAAGAAAATTTATGAGATAAATTAATTATCACGAGCGCCTTGATTGGTCAAAAACTTATTGTTTCTTGAAGCATGTTGTGTTTTGTTTCAAGGTATATATCAGAGAAACAATAGACTACACTCTCTATCCGTTTAACAGCGTAACAACCCACTTAGGATGTTGGGAAAACACTCCAAAAGTGATTTCAAACTTTCTCGTGTTCTCTCAGCATCTCAGATGGTTTATGACGACGGTAAATGGATAGAAAGTGTGATGTATTCCTTAATTAGTTCGTGTTCTCACAACTTTTCATAACTGAACGGTGGTAGAAGTCATAAAGTGTTATTATTTGGTTTGTAAGGGGAAATATAACAACAGCGTAGTCAGCTTTTGAAAATTGTTGTATGCCTGTTCCCTGAGAAAACCCGGTAATACGCTGCACTGGATTGATTGATTTATTTATCTATCGACAGTACCACTTTCTTTACTAATTTTTTTTTAATTTTTATTTTCCACATATCCTGACCTTGAAAAGTAGAAAACACCATGACACCGAAACTGCCAGTTTGGTACCTGTCTTGTACATGGTATGGTTTGGTAGCATTTTAAGAGATTTGGAAGAATATTGCCCTAGTGTTTTAACTACAAGAGATTTATTGTTGCTGCTTCTTTTCTACTTGAAAACTCTATTAAACTCTATTTGAGAGCTCCATTTTTGTTTCAACATTTGCAAGAGTTAAATCATAAAATTCAAGCAGGCGAGAAAAAATTGTAGGCCCGAGCTACGTGCGTACGGGCGGGATACGCCCCTGAATGATTTCGCATGATACCATTGGTTGTTCAAGAAATAGCAAGAAATAGTTCCTTATTATCTAGAGATGATCTAATCAGTGCCACAGTATCTTTGGCAGCCTCCTGATGGTGCGTTGTGTAGGTAATACACAAAGAATGAGCCACAGTTTCGCACTTGAATAGTTGTGGTCTTAAAGGCACAATTATCTATAGAGCGAAAATTAACCTTCCTGGATACCTTGCCGTCTTCCATGCGGGGATGGCCATCTTTCAACCATCCAGGTCTAAGGGTACCACAACTTTTCCAGGAAATGCATTTAGTAGGCATCACCTTGCCTGCGGCTCCTTGAAACCGGAACCATCCAGGACCCAACTTATTATCGCACAGTCGATCTTCTTTTGATGTTGCCAAATATTTTGTATTTCTTGTTTTAGTTGTCAGAGACTTATAGTTTTGACATTCTGAAATAACAAAGCGGAAAACCAATGCGTTCAGAGTCACCTAACCCAGTGCGCAAATCCTTAACAGAGGCATAGAGAGCGGGACACTTGATTAGAAACACCACATACAGCGGTAAAAAAACATGACCGTCAGTGATTTCAATGATCAATTTTTACGGTTAAATGTTCGAACCCGCTTCCCCTACTTCTAATCCGATAAGTAATCAGTTTTCCTGAGGTCAAAGTCTTGGTTTTGTTCCGTGAATAACCACTCAATATGGCTCAAACCCAGGGGAAATTTTGAAAGAAACCTCTATGTACTTGTTGGTAGTATTTGTTTGTATTGCCCTGAGACTTGTCACTAGGGGGAGAAGTTCAGAGGCTCAGGGGCGGATTCAGGATTTTTCTTAGAAGGGGAATTTATCTCTAAGGAATAGCGTAACGGACGCCTTCTCGACCTGACGACTAAAAGAGCTAATGCTCAAGACGTCAGTGCCAAACTATAAATTTTTAAGGCGTTTAACAAAATTCTTCAACCTCGTCTCATGTTTTACTTCAACATCAATAAACCATATAGCCTTTTTCGTTAATTTATTGCTCTATTTTAGTCGTTTAAGAAAGACACATGTGGGGGAAAGCGTGTGCACCCCTTACGTCCCCCCCTCCTTACATCCACCCTAGTGGCTTTTGTTGAAATCATTGTTATTGTTTTTTAAAGCTTCTGTTATAGCTTCTATTATAGGATTTGCCTATCATCGGCAGTGCCATTATCATCATATTCACAAACGCTATCTTAATTATGGTGAATGTGAGGGAGGGAGGGGGGAAAGGGTTAATATGAATTCATCTCATTTCGGTTCCTATTCATCGCATTGATTAGTTACATAAACACTATTGTTACTTACCTTCAGGAATACAATTAAACCCGTCTCCAAGGTAGCCTGAATTGCAAATACAAACGTATGAACCTGCAGTATTTTTACAACTGGCGTCATTGTGGCAACTGTGAGAACCTTCTGTGCATTCGTCAATATCTAGTAAAGATCATACATTAATCAGTTGATGCACGTGGGTCATGCCGTTTTCATTTGAGTAGTTGAAGTGGATGTATACGAAAGATAATAGAGCGTGTGCACTCCCGCACCAATTCCTCTTAGATCCACCCTAGTGGCTTGTGTTGTTAACAATGTTCATTTTTTTTAAAGCTGCTGTTATAGCTACTGTTATGGATTTGCCTATCATCAGCAGTATCGTTATCATCATTTTCACAAACGCTATCTTAATCATGATGATTGTGCATTCGTCAATATCTAGTGAAGATCATACATTAATCAGCTGATACACGTGGGTCATGCCGTTTTCATTTGAGTAGTTGAAGTGGATGTATACGAAAGATAATATCTAGATTTAGCCAAGCCTAAAAGTGGAGCTCTTGTTAGGTTTTTTTTTTCGAGCCCTTCGCTATAATGAAAACTATAATAAAACTCTTCGGCACTGGCTGTCGAAGATGTACTGTATGATGTCAGCCCTAGTTGAAATTATGTTCTATTGAGTGTGACTGACAATTTCCGTCTGGGAAAATGAACCAAAATTTAAAGAAACGACGGTAAACAACTTCGAGTTAAGACATCACTGGTCGATTGAAGAGTATATAAGTGAGAACAGTGCGTCAGTAAAACAATACGCCAGAATCGCATGGAGTTCTCTCTTATATCTTCTCTTGAAGTTGCCAAGTATGACTGCATGTTCAACGGTTTTTCCCTAACGTTTCAACTTTCTCTGGCAAGCGTAGAAAAGTAGAATTCAACACTTGTTTAAACTATTTCCTTTTTTGTTTGTTTTTACTTTTCTCTATTGGCTATTCTCGTCAATGATTGTTCTCTGGCTAGAAATACACGGCGTCTTTTTTTAGAGATTTTTCTTTTATATAATTCGGTAATCTCTGCTGTAACTGCATATAATGTTAGTGTCTTTAGGCTAACTGTCCACAATCTTAGGGTAATTTAACGTGATCAACTGAGTTTAAAACGTAAATTGGCCACCGTAAAGAGTTAAAAGACTGACGTTTCGAGCGTTAGCCCTCCGTCCATCGCTCTGCGTATACTTTCCCACCGAGGCAGCACCACAGTTTCTTTAGAAACTTACCCCCTTTATCCATTTGTCCGTAATCATATCAACTCAAGGTACTGAAATACGAAATTTGTCTAACGTGTTTTTGCGCTGCGAAAGTTTGATTAAAAGCAAGACAAGCTAGAATTAGAATGTCATCATTAAACTTGATGGCGAAGAGAGACTTAGGATTCGATCATAAGGATATTGATAAAGATAAAACCTGGATTGCATTTGTACATTAGAGAAATCAATTACAAACTTCAGTCAAGTTTTTGCTGCAGTTTAAAAGTCGAGTGGATGTTGTTATTGGCTATATTGCAGAGGTTCAAAAGTTTTAGATGGTATTCTCTTATGTTTGCAAATAATTAATGTTAACATGAAACACAAAAATGCATTTTATTGATATGCAAAAGTTTTCATCTTATCTACAGGCAAGTCTTTGTATTATAATTCAACCCAACCATTTTCCACAACTTGTAAACACCATCACAAATAATTAATAAGGGAAATAGAAAATTTGTGGCAATTACACCATGTCGAAAATGCCATGTCCAGAATAAGCTAACAGGATTGACGAGGCTGTATGAGGGAATAGGCTAGCTTGTTTGTGTCATTAATTTGCTAATTGCTCCTCTTGCCAATGTTTTGACGAGGAACTTAGGATTTTAGCAGGCCAGCAGTTCAAAGGGAATCTGACTTTTTCAAAACTTGAACCTGAAACCTATCCTCGTGAAAGCCATACTTGTGCCTGGTAACTCATTCTTATTCTGATAAACTAGATTTAAGAAGGATACAATATTTTATTATATAAATTTGATGCATATGCTGTGCGCAAAACTTCAATTTGACTATACTTTTAGAGCCATGACCAATCCCTACACATAATAAAATATTAGTGAAAAGAAGAATGTAAATTTGGTTGAAAAATAGGAAATGAAATGTATAGCGATGAAAAAGCTAAGCAAACTTTTTCATGACACCTGCCAGTACCTGTACGGCACGTAATAAAGTTATTCGAATTAGTCACAATCCTGTTTTTTTTTTAATGTTGAAAACACGCACGCATAGAGATTTCCTTTAAAACTGCAGTTCAAAATTTTGATGCACACCTCAAAAGTAAAACAAAGAAATTTTAAGTTTCTATTTATTCAGTTTAGGTTTTTTAGGTAAAATTGAGTCAAACTTTCATGCGACGGCAGGATCAAGAAATTTTCGCATCTAATTCATAAGGTAAGCCTACCTGGAACAATAACCTTCGCGTACACATTAGACCAGGTTTGTACTGATAATGGGAAAAATCACTGTTTTACAAGAAAATTATGACCGAGAATTTGTAGCAAACCACAACCCAAGGTCTGCCGTTAGTTTTAAACTTAAGACAGTGCTTTAAAAAGAGAACTTTACTCATGCACATAGTATGTGATTGTATATATTGGATATAATCATTGGTGAGAAACCACATGCACTTTTGAAAGCTTGAGCAAGAGTATTTAGTGCAATTAAATGATATTACATGTCACAATGATATAACTTATAAAGCAAAATTATATAAACACAAAATTTCAAACAAAGGAAGTCAGGTTGTAGACTCACTTGCTTCAACTTTTGAGGGCTTAAGGCACAGGGAAAAAGATATGTTAAACAGTAAAAAATAACACAAAGTTGAAAGTTTGAAAGCTTAAAGATATATATTACAATCATCAAACCATATGCATCCTAGCAAACATAGAGTCAATTACCACCATAACTTCTCCCAAACATTCGTACTCACAGGAAATCATTAGTTTTTGTCACTAGGTGGTACTGTACTAACAATAGTTCGACCAACACAAATGCACTTTTTTCAGTTATCTCATAATATGTGACTGTGTAGATCATGTGGAAGGTTCCTGCATGGGACTGACATTTCAATTACCGCAGAAAGCTGTAATCATCAAAACTGCAAGCCAAGGTATATTTATCAAGTGCTCAAGTCTTCAAATTAGTCTTGTTGTTACAGTCAAGAGCACTCCTTTTAGAGGCTATCTTCAGCTTGATCATCCTGTTGCAAATGAAAACAAATGTTACTCACATATTCAAATGATTACTTCGGTCAAAAACGATAATTTTTTAATAACCTGCTTCCTTTCATTGTGCTCTAGAAATAGTAAATGGTATTGAAGGAAAAGGAAAAAAGTCCTTGACACATTCTATATAAAATGAAACTTCGTTATGAATGTTAATTACGACGGCAACAAACCGTCTGTGAAGCTCTAATAATCTAATAACAATTACCTTTCCATGTAAACAAACCATAATTAAACATGATACGAATAGATTTAATCTCACCCAGTTTGAATGTAGAACCCAAAATCTAATTAACTTACTGGTGAATAGGAAAATTCTCTATGTGTTCGTTAAGACATCATGCAATCAGTTTTATATATGTGCATTATTTTTTTAATATATAATTGCTGTAAATGCAAGTGCCTCGTAAACAGCATTCTATCGTCTTCTATTCTTCCACCTTGGAGGGTGCCTTGTGTACATAAAAATTAAGGTTCAGTGCGTCTAGTAGCCTTTTTTGGCTGAAAAGATCAACAAAGAACTGCAGCCTTACCAAAATATGTTTTTAAAGACATCTTTACAATGACGGGGCATGTCGAGCATTAAAGTATAATGAAATTAAATTACCGCATGAAACTTAGTGTAAACATGAACGTCGCTGACTCTAGCTCATCCTATTTCAATTGTCGGGAGGGCCATTTCTTCATTCTTGGGGTAAAACAAAACATCTTGGACAAGCGCGATTTTTTAAAATGAATAAAGTAAACTATGCGATTGTTAACTGAAGAGAGAATGATAGAGACTTGCTCACGTCGTTTGCCATCATTAGAAAACTTTTTAGGCAAAAAATAATTAGCAAGATAACTTCTTTTTCCTAACTACCATGACTGTATTAGACTTTCCAAGCGATAGGACAAGAAATAACTTAACAAACACGAACACTTTGAAATGATATTCAAGCGATGAACCGGCGCGAAGGTTTTAAAGCGTTGAATGCCAAAATTTTAACCGAAGCGTGATTTGAATTGTGAACTGAAGCTAGTATCAAACGACGATTGGTAAAAAAAAGATTGAATTTTTCTGGACCTTAGCGTAAGAGAAGACGGAGATAAGACTCGACTTACCTCCTCTTCTTTCTCGGATCCCTTGAGTTCACTTTCTTCTTGTTGATGACTTCTTTCCAGTCTGTTTTCTAGAGCTCCTTATATTTCCTTCAGACGTTGTTCTTCTCTAGATATTCGCCTTTTTACTCACGCCTTTTCTTGTTCTGTTTCGCGTTCCTCTATCTGTATTTTGCCTATTTAGCGTCCTTTCTAATCCGCGTTTTCTCGACTCACTCTACGCTTTTTACTTCTTGTTTTCTTTGGTCGCTTTGTCTCTTCCTTTCCAGCTTACTTTCACTTCCTCCACGAACTTGAATTATAACAATGTCTTGCAGTTGATAAAGCTTTAGCTCTGCCGGTATTGTTGCTTTGCAAATTGATAAGAAATTTCGAATACTGAGAATTACTGTTCCACTATAACCTAAACCGGTATAATTTCCCGCACAAAACTCGGGTTGCAAACTATTTGCATGGGCGGCTTCACATCAACTAGCCCACGTGAAGCCCACGTGTAATCCCTAACCGTATGCATGCGGTACGCTGCACTAAAGCTAGGCGCTTGAGTATGCGCAGTTTATTGTCATCTGCATCCAAGTTACTCACGCAATCGCGCCTGCGCATTACCTTCTCCCTTACCCCTTCATTACGTAATGACTAAATAGTGCCCGCAATGCAGTTGACCCCGCGTGCTAAAAGTAGCACCTTTTATTGTCGGTCGTACGGTCGTAATTTTTTCGGCTTGATGAGCTACTTTTTTCCCTATAACTATGGGGCTACGCTTTGCACGCTGCAAGCTCCGCTATGATTTAATCTGATTGGTTAGTGATACAGTTGATACAGGTGATCAGTTAGAACTACAGAGAGGAAAAGGGGTACTTTTGCCCCTTTATGAGACTTATAAAACTCTAAAAAATTATAGTTGTACTTCTACTGCTGCTACTACTACCACTACTACTACTACTACTACTATTACTACTACTACTACTACTAATAATAATAATAAAAATAACAATTACTGTGTTGATTGAATGGGGTTGTTTTGACTGAACGCTCACCGAAACTTCCATGGTATAGATGTATTTTGATCTTCACGGTGTTCGGAAGTTTATTTATAATACAAAAACCTATATTGAAATTTTTACACCTATATCAACAGTAGATAATCACATGATTTTTCTCGTCCAATTTGAAAAAAAAAAGACACCTGCAAGTTTTCTCAAAGACTACATAGTGTACTCGACCTTCATAAACAAGCTCGTGTAATTTTTTTGTTCTCTGAAGAAGAAAAACGTCTGCATATTTTTTGAAAACCGCCCTCGAAATTATGTAATTAATAATGGTAATAGCACTGTGTGAAGTTCAATTCGGTCTATAATAATACAAAGCGGTCAGGAGAGGTGGTTGTTGCTATGGTTCTTGTGATCAGTTCTGTGATTGGTAGATTTAGCTAAGTCGACTTAGTATGATGGGCTGCTTCAACTATCCGATTACAGTCAACTGTCCGATTACAATTGTACAGAATGATTAGTGAAAAATAAAGCAGATAATGCACCAATCACATTAGGGGAAATTGTAATGATTATGATTTTAAAAAAAATTAAGACAAAAAATGGACTAAAGAACAGAAAAAAGAAGAACAGCCCTAACGATTGCTAGATTGTACCTGATGTCTCAAGAAAATGAATTTTACATCTTAAAACAACTCAAAAAACAAAACAAAAGCAAAGAAACAAACGAAAAGTCAACCCAACCGTTATTGAGTGATGTCTCAAAACGCATGTAACAGGGGAAAAATAACTCATCTGTTGGCGGTTGAAAAAGACTCGCGATATGCAATCTAAGCCTCGGAAGTGACTGAATCGTGGCACTTCATTTCAAACGTATTCCCGACCTTTCTTACTTTATCAATGAAGACACAGAAAAAGGTGCTACATAAAAAAAGGTTGACATATCACCTGTTTTGCATATTCTTCCAGTCCATCCCGACGAATTACACGCACACGTGTATTTCATGTCCCCATTAACGCACATGGCGTGTTCTGCACATTGATGCTTGACGCAGTAATCAGCAACTACATAAAAAAGACATTTCTCTAATAATGATTTAACAACCATGTCATGAATTTCTCGACCTGTTTGGTTTTAAGAGACGTTTTCTCCGAGCTTTTCAACCCTATTAAACAAAAATGGAGAGCTCTTCTTGCGAGGGGAAAAACATATTCTCATCGGCCCTAAGCACACCGTGAGTTATTCCTTTCTTTTTACTCTATGCGCCTTCCTCCGCACGTCGATGGGAGAGAACTGCAAGAGTCTCTGAAGTTTCCACCGACAATTTATTCAAAGGGACTTAAGGCGTAACCACCGTCTAATTGACCAAGAGTAAATAAGTAGGTGATAATCAATATGTCTTTCCCTTCTGATCCTTAGTCTCATATGTAGTCTAGAACCGGAATGCACCTATCATAGGTAACAGCATGATGAGTGCAATTTGGTTTTAATAAGCACGAATACATTTTTCAACGACAACAAAATGGCGCAAGTCCGTTGGGCGAGTGCAGTTTATTGTCTTCGAAAAATTTACAAGAGCTTATTTACACCAAATTGCACAAGTAACATGCTGTTACTTGTTAATAATTCACATGAAAAAAGCATTACAGAAAGTCAAGGTAGACGAGATTTGACTGCACATGCGCGCTATTTGTTACAACACGTACCCGTGTTAAAACTCTACACGTTTTCATCCAATCAGGAATACGCAGTTTTCCATAGATAACATCAATTTTAGAATTATGAACCATGCCAGTCTTGTTTAACGTAGTGTCAGTACTGTTAATAATGTAAGCATTTTTCAGTAACGTAAGGGCGAAGTACCATAAGCAATATTAGTATTAAACTAAAATCAGTACTTTTGAGTTTTTCTAGACATACTTCTCCTTACTTTCAGTGTCCATATCACAATAAGCTAGAATGGAATTTCCCGATCGTATGGGATCCAACCAGTAATTTCCGCTGACCGCTTGTTCTTGTTCACTGGCCTTGATCTCTTTGCATGAATAAGCTGGCAGTTCAGGAATGGAAGCCAGGGGAACTGGAATAAATTAATCATACTTGGTTTATTTTTATGGAAAATAAAAAGTGATGATTATCATAGACAATAACGAAGAAGATCAATACATTTAGTGTGCGTCTTGGAATTGTCTGCTAGTATTCTGCAGCAGTTTCCAAAATGTGCACCTGTTAAAGAAAACATTATGCTTTTCGTTTCGATACCTCTTTCAGAAACTTTGCCAAAGTGATATCTGTTCTCGCTCTTGATAAAGTCCTCTGGCCTAGCCTCTTTGCTTCTGTTATTTAACTCGCATAGGTTTTCAAATATCACCACGTTGTAGCTTTGACATCTTATGTCAGCGAGGCAGGCATGTCTACAGTCGAGCGAACCTGCTTGGGCCTTAAACGTCTTAAAAGTGTGGCCCTTCAGCATCATTTGATAAATTGAATATGAATCTATTCTGCACCGTTGACTTGCATGGTTTTGAAGTACACTAGTCAGCAAAACCAGCACAACCATGAAGACAATATTCTTTCGTGGCATTTGTACCTAGAAAGATCTGAGAAGTGATCAAAAAATATAATAATAATAGCGGATATGTTGGCTATAAAATGGGAGACATCGAGAGAAAATGCGATGCTCTCTTGTAAATATTCACTTCGTCTAACAGAAATTGTTCCACTAAAGCATGTTAAGGCATGGCTTGAAGCCTAATTAGCATAAAATCTCAAAACAATAATAACTTTTCAGACTTGGCAACAATATCAAAAGTGATAACCTTAACTTGATATTTGCTGTAAGTGATTAAAACTTTGGTCTCGTGACTATTCATCTTGCTTTGATTGGATAAAAAGGAAATTCAAAATCGGGTGTCGAAATGGCCTGTAATGAATATCAATAACAACGTTGCTGAAATTCGATTGTTGGCCCCTTTGTGATTCTGGCCAGAATGATTGACGGGGATTTACAGTTAAAGAGATAATGAACCAAACATGTCACGTGACATAATTTGTCTCTTTTAAGACAGAAATAATGTTTCTTCATAAAAGACAAAGAATAACCGACATTTAACTTTTAACTTTTGTCAAACATTCCTACCCAATTGAAATTAAGCTATTTAAGCACGTTTAATTGCGTTTGTTGCGTATGTTTGGCATTCTCAGGGTCAAAGCAAACGTTGTTCATACAGAAAAAACGTTAAGACTTCGAGGGGGGTCTTAACTACGAAAAAAGTCAGGATTGCGCAGAACTAAATAACTGTTACGTAAGGTTATTCTCAAGTTTTACGATTGCCTTCTCAAAAAAAGAATCTAAAACATTGTGAACGGGCCTTTTCGAGAAAAGTACCACAGACTATAAATCATTCAAAATTATAAGTAAGTAAATTATAAGAGTAAGTTTTTATATATTCTGATGTTTCCTTTTCTGAAGCGAAGGATGCCGGCCGCCATTCCGTCGTATTCCTCAAACGTCATCTCTGACGAAATATAACTGCATGGTGTCAATTCCAGAGATCAATGTTAAAAGGTTGTCCGCATTTTCCTGTATTCCTGAGAGATTTTTTTTTTATCAATTGTCAGGTCCGAGTTTTGAAAAATTTGCAACCAAGCTACCGAGGCCGCCAAGAAGAAATAATCTCATTGAAATATAAATTCTAATATTCTTTACTTCTCATTGGTTAGTTAGGAGGGTCTTAATGGGGTTTTGGCTTCTAAGGCTCACGGTTAAAAATTTTGGGCATTTTACGGCTAACGGTTGATATCATTTCCATTGTTGCCACCAGAAATTTTATTTACGGTTAACTTTTTATCTTTGTCCCGCTATTTTCTTTGTTAAACCAGACCACTACTAAGTTTGCACTTTTTTATTCCTTGATTTGTTTTTATTTTTGGCCAAGGTATTTTTTTTCTCCGTTGCTCATCTTCAAAGATGAGTTATTGACTCATTTACTTTCGAAAAATAAAGCGCTCAAGTTGAAGTATAATCTCCTGGTCAAGCTATTTGCCGCGAAAAGATCATGACACCTGTACAGTTTATTAACCTTTCTTAGGAAAATACATTTTTCAAATTATTCGGGCATATTTTCAAATCTTAAATTTTTGGGAGTAACTTATGTAAGGAGTAACTTATGGTTGTCCGAAAATTTTCACAGGCACCTGCTTGTTGACAAAATAAAATTATTCATCAAATCTTAGTTGTTGTTGTTGTTGGTGATGATTGTTTTCTTTTTGTTGTTTTGTTGTTGTTTTTTTTCACATCAGAAAGTAGAGAACTTAAGTAGATGCGTTTTCGAGACGTGGACAATAATCGGAAGAAAATGAAAACTAATCCTGGCACGCTTGAACGCCAATGTGCCGACCTTAAGGTCTTCGATCGTCTCGTTATTTGCAATTTAAACAAAACTGTGTGTACCAAAATGCTGTTATGAGCGCAAGAAATGAGAACCTTTGACTTCAGACTGCCGTCCACCTCTCAACAACATTTGTGCTCAAGCTCCAAGGCTATATTTTGGACATCGACTCCATAGGCAGTGATGAACAAAGTAAACAATTCAATACCCGCCTTATTGGATTAGCTCTGTTGGTATCAAAAATTAGACTCCTCACGACATTTTACAAATGTGTGCAAAATTTCTAGCCAAAGCAGTGAACCGACAATTATCTGTAGTTTGATGGCAAAGCGTCCACCAAAAAAATCGTTACACTTCTGGTTCGGATTCCTCTTGGGAAATAAGCTCAGATTTTTTTATCTAGCTAATCTTTTCTTTTCACGCTCTCTGCTTGTAACAAATGTTAGGCTTTTTTTCTAAAACACAACGTCTCCTTTTTTTTAAGTCAATTTTATATCTCCTACATAAGTGACAATAATGATATTTTACGCGAATTAGAGAAATACAGGTATTACAAGCCATATTATTAGAAAAAAAGATTATAAGATAACAAAGATTGTCGCAAACGAAACAAAACAACGAGAAGACGCGCATAATTGATGATGTAATCGACCATAAACCTGTAAAAACATACTCACTTTTCCTCAGGGAAGAATTCTGTATTAATCCAGATCTTAACAAAGCCAACCGTAACTAAAGCTGAAAATTATCTATCAGCTAATAATGCTGAACATCGGAAAGTCAATCTAATGTCTCGTGTGCTGTTTGCAAAGGAAATGTCTCTTTATTGACCTTTCTTTGTCCAATTTGATAATTATTCAACATTTCGTGTTTGCATGATTGTCTTAATTTACTTTCAGAGCAGGTGAGAGGCACTCTCTTTTCTAATCTTTTTTTATGTAAACAAACTATTGAACGCCAAACGCAAAAGACAATACCAATATAATTTACTGTTCTTCCCTATAATGGAAGCTGTTACCAAAACATTATTGTGACTTTGGCACCCCGGAGCTTCGATTAATCTTTAGTATCAGATTTGACATAAAATGTTTCTTTGCGTGGTGTCTCCCAACCTGGAGTTTTTCAATCAAAATACAGTGCGGAAAATAAATTACCCCCCATCCAAGAACTGAACCTTTTTTTTTTTAGTAAAACATGACATCTAATTTCTGACTGAGGTAGATTTTACAAAATGAACTAGTTATTAAATGGCCATATTTATTTGGACGAAACTTCTCGAAATTGGTTGAAACATCATCGTCTTACATTCAGTATTTCACTTTAAATGAGTTTCATAAATTCATCTAGAACAGATGAATACCTTTGAATTATTAGACAAAGTTAAAAGACGTTACCTATACTGTTATTTCGAAATTACTACTGGGATGATTTAAATCAAGATTTAAATTTTTAAAGGAGAACAAACGATTCCTTTCCGCTAAAACTCCGAAAAATGAATTTGGAATACATAGCCTTTCGGTGAAAAAAAAAACTCAGTGTCAAAAAAAAAAAAAAAAAGACAAAAAAGAAAAAAACTTTTGTCATAAAAATTGAGGAACTACAATACAAAAATCACTTGAAAACTAAGTTTTTCACTTTGAGTGCTTTCATCTCGGCTAGTAAAGCAGAAGATAAACTGGGTTCGCAGTGTTCACACAGCGAAGCCCATACATATTAATGATAGTAAGCAATCAGACCGAAAACATTTGGTCTATCACGTGACCATACATCAGTTCGCACAAGCTTTCTTACTCAGCATGCGCGAACAACTATACGGCGGAAAAACATCTTGGCATTCCGTATCAACAATAAATGCCAAAAGATTAAAGATGGCATTTAAAAAAAAGGTTTGCGAATTATAGAGATTTTATCTCATGGCTGGCATACACACGGAAATGTATGATGCAATGAAATTACAGATTCTGTCAAATGCCATGACAATAACTAGGCTATCATAGTCTACTTACCTGTGTGACTTCTCACTGTTCACCCGACAAAAAGCATTCTGGACAAAACTATTATTCTAAGATTCCACTTCCAATTTTTCTAACTTACTTTTTAAAATTAACCTTTAATAAATTTATGCCAGCAGTTTATCGAATTAAAGAGAGTAAAATGCTACAAAAAAAATATATATATATATTTATCTACAACTCAGCTCACCGCATCACGATACACTGGAATACAACACACAAAGTTACAGTTACATATGAATTATGTGTTTTGCTGTTAAAAATTTGCCTACTAGTACACGCAGGAAGATGATTACTTGCATAGTTACCATGAGTGCAATTATACTTGAACATCCCTCGATCCTTCACTCTTGGAAAGAGTCTTGTGAATCAATTTTTTCAAGACGGGTAGCTTCAGAGGTTGAAGAGGCTTCTGGGGCTGCTAAACAACTAACACAAAAAAAATCAGTTTAAGGATAATGAATAGAGTGTCGGGTTAAACCATTGGTTCATATCTAAAAGTTCACCTTCTACAAGGTTTAGATTCCGATGGTTAAGCTCGCTCACTGAGAATGTCGTTAATTGTACTAAAAATTGCAATTGCCGTCGCTGCCTTTTAAAAAACGTTCAACGTCCCAGATTCAATTCAAATGACATAAATCAAAACGCTCGATTCACGATCAGCAGCTGCTTTGCTCAGTACTGATCTCTTTAACGTCACTATTTCACCTTCTCCGTGTTCAGCAAAGCCTTTAATAGCCAGGTTTATGGGTAATTAGATCGTGCTGAGTTTAGGAACACAAATCTAATGTCTTTCCCTCCTCCATGATCAACTTGATTTTGCAAGTGTAGGTGGGCTGGACAAAAAAAATTTTTTTCTTTTTCCTCAAGGAAGCGTTGGAGAATTCTAGACCGATGATCAAAGCTTTAGAATTCATGCCGACACAGTTACATGAAGGCGTAAGTGGCCAGACCTGTCGTCTGGTGTTAGATCGAAACATTTCACCGACGCTGTCAAGATGTTCTTTGAGGTCAAGCTAATGAAGAACATCGCCTGGTCAGTTGGAACCAACAATTCTTCTTATACATTTTATCTCATGCAGTAATGAGTATGTAGACATATATCATGTCGACACGACGTTCTGGGATCCTAATTTAATAGAGAATATCATTCTCTTTCTTATTTCGATGATCGAAATAAGAAAGAGATGAAATAATGATTATTTCACTTTACTTTTTCCATTTTTCGAAAGATTTTGATAACGGCGACGGAAGAAAATGCTACTTCATTAGGTGATGAACTTATATCAGTGAAGTAATTCTGAACATTAACCCTTTGTATACCAAGGGGGGTGGTATTTATTTGTCACAAAAATGAGTACATTATACAAGAATGCTTGTCAAGCCTGCTCTTTACAACAAAACCCTATAAAACTATATATATTTGGGAAGTGCATTAAAAATTTACTTTCACAACAATTATAGAAATTGACACATGTCAAAATTGTGACGTCACAATAAGCATAATTTGCATAATTATGCAAGTTTCTAAAGGAACTTTGAAATCACCAGCTCTAAACAAACAATTCCAACTTTTGGTTTCTTACTTGAAATTCTAATCACCTTTTAACACAATTTCAAAAGGTAAGAAATATTAATTAGGGCAATAACCCTCCTTTTAGAGAATTTAAGACAGATTAATAATTGCCTTTCATAAAGTAAAAATTGAGTAAAATATAAATGAAATAAGAAATGTTCAAAAGATGCAAACAGTTTCTTTATCGGTTATATAGCCAATAGTTATGTACCACACTTGCACAAAACTATGCTCTCACATTAACCAAGAGTTAATTTCTTAATGATCTTCTTCTTCCTCTTTGATATGGCCTCCCTCTTCCTTCTTTTAGCCAACGGGGACCATTTCGACTTTCATCATCATAGTAAAAGTCTCGCAACGTGTGGTACCTTTGAAAACAAGGCTCAGGGCACATTCTAACACCACAAATTGCACAGCTGTATATTGTTTTCACTTTCTGGATATGGACCTTGCAAGTTAGTCTTGTTTCATTGCTCACAAGGTAATGGAAATGATCCCGGTTGAATCTTATGTCAGGGATAGCAACAGGAGTTTCCACAAATCCCGTGTCTCTTCGAAAGCACTTGCCTTGAACTAATGTGCTGACCAGCTCCTTTCTGAACTGCAGTGCTCTTAGACTGGAATGATTCTGGGATTTGGTGTGGAGAATGTGTGCATTTGATACACACACCTCTATCAAATAAAAAAACACTTTGTAATACCAGACTGACCCCTTCATAAGTCTGGCATATGCGACAGTTCGCTGGTCAGACACATCTACACCACCCATATAGGTGTTGTAGAGGTCAATAACACCTGGTCTAGAAAATTGCTTCTTCTCCCACTTCCCATTTACTTTTACTGACCGCTGAACTGGGCTCGAGTCCATTGTACTGGTGGGAAGGGTAGCTAACACACTAACTGGCTTCCTGTCACGCCATGTCACGCAAGTCAAATTTCCCTTTTGCCTGTACAAACACTCTCCTCTTTTAAGATCTTTCACTGCTTTTTCCTTCACACCACAAATCTCTCTTGGTAAGGCTACCCTGTTGGCCCGAACTGTGCCACATGCAAGGGTTTTTCTTTCTTCTAACTCTTCAAACAAAGCAACAGAAGTATAATAATTGTCCATGAAGGCATAAAATCCCTTATCTAGATAAGGTTGCAACACAGACATAACTGCCTTCCTTCCTAAGTCTTTCTGAACTTCATTATTCTCCTTGCCAGTATAAATCTTGCTGTTCAACACATAGCCACTGGTGGATTCTGCAAGTGTGAAAGCCTTTATTCCAAATCTTCCTGGCTTTATAGGGATAAACTGTCTGAAATGCACTTTGCCTTTGAACTTAATTAAAGTCTCATCTATGGCAAGTTGCCGCTCAGGGGTGTACACTTCCTGAAACCTTGCTATGACCAAATCTAGGAAAGGCTGGATTTTGTACAGCTTATTGTAGTCTGCGGAGTCGCGTGGGGGAGCAAGGGTGTTGTCAGCAAAGTGCAGATACCGCAAAATTTGTAGGAATCGAGTTCGGGACATCACGGATGGGAAGAAAGGAGAACTTAGGACAGGATCAGTACTCCAGTAAGAACTAAGGTTCGGTTTAGTAACCAGCCCCATATTTAGGTACAGACTAATCCAGGCCTTCATTTCACTTTCTGTGACTGGATACCAAACAGAGCTTTCTGTTGGCCCTCTCTTCTGTTCTGCATATAAATTAGTCTGACTAACTAACAACTGCCATACCTCTTGTGTGAAAAACAGCTCCAAAAAATCCAAACACGATTTCAGATTTCTTGTAGTGACATTTATTTCAGGTTCTTCACTAAACTCAATATCTACTCTGCGTCCAATTTCTCTAGACCAATCTTCCTCATCCAATTCCACTTCGTTGTCAGTGTGATCTTCCTCTTCCAACTCTTCGCTAGAATCGTCAGAGCTTGATTCCGATGCACCAGAGTAAAATTCCTCATCAGAGGCTCGATGCTCGATGAAATTCGCTAAAGGCAAGTCTTCTTCGTCGATAAATTGAATTTCAACATTGTTTTGATCGTCGAAATGTAGTTCAGCATCACCTTCAAGAGCCGCCATTTTTAAATCTCCCCGTTCAAAACGTCCAAATCACAAAAAGCCTCAAAATTCGCCCAAAAACAAGCTCGATGGAAGAAATCCTCGAAAAAACTAATTAACGACTTTATGTAATTTACATTGAAATGTAGTATTAGTTTCCAGCCCCTCAAAGTGCTCTTTTCAGGCCGCCCGAATGGGGTCTGTATTTAAGTGGCCATATATGGCCACTTGGTACGCAAAGGGTTAATTGCATTGACAAACGTGAGATGATGGGAAAATATGAGATTTTCCGACAAAAACCTCCGTCAGTTCCTATCCTTACAAATTCCCTATAAACTGAGCCACGACAACTAAGCCATGTGGTTTATTTTGTGACTCGTGTCTTGTCTACTGCTGGGATCTACGTCAATGTTAATGCCAAAAGCGTGTTGTTAGTATATTGCAGAAAGAAAGATGATAAGTTTTGGGCATGGTTGGTGTGTAAGCAATATATGTTATTTGCCGGCTGGGAGGTCCGTATGGTGAAAAACTGTGACCGAGGTCTTGAAAATACTGCCCGAGGCCGTAGGCCGAGGGCAGCATTTTCAAGACCGAGGTCACAGTTTTTCACCATACGGACCGACCCCTAGCCGGTAAATAACATATTTATTGTTTTTAAACTTGACGAAATTCTTTCCGAAAGAACCCGAATGATTTATGGACGTAAATACGGCAAGATCTTCCATAAACTGAACAATTTTTGAGTGGGTAAATGGTAGTTAAAATAGAGGTGATGCAAATTTAAGAGAAATGCCTCAGCGAAACATTTTCATTTCCGTAACGATAAAGGTGATTTAAAAGGCTTCCAAACAAACTTTGAAACATTATTTTTACAAGTATCTGTCACAATCTGACACCTGTCAATTAGAGAGAGCGCAAGAAAAAAAAAAAGCGTAGGAACATTTGAAAACCAACAGAACTAGTTTGGCAAGGACTGTCACAACAATGTTTTCTTTAAAATCGGTTAATGATCTAACGGAAAGTATTATTTACTCTCATCGACCATTCATTCATGTACGAAGATTTACCTCTGTTCATTAAGTAAACGGCGAGGAAAGTAATTGTGAGTAAATTCAATTTTTTTATTTTGTAGTTGTGAGAGTTTGCTCGTTTGTTTGCTGTAATGGCGTGTTTAACTCTGATCTTTCCTTCACAAAAACTAAATTCGAACGGCACACTCCAACGAGACACAAGGGAATGTAATGCGGCCTTTTCTCAAAAAATTCCGTTAATTTCTGTTGTGGAATTTAAGGTACAAATGTCCAAATTGAACGGAATTGGAAAGACTCACCAGGAGCGTATATTTGTTGTAGAACTTAAATTAAAACTTCGCTCGCTCTTTCACTATGAACAAATTGCTCGAGAAAATTCAGATATTAAATGAATGAAAGTTCCATCGTTCAGTTTAACTGTAACCAAATACCTCACGTTTCAACTTTCTGGGTACTTTTTGTGAACGATTAAAATTAATTGCAGACGGTTTTTAGGCCGCTTGTCAACCAACGTAATGACACTATTGTTTATACAAATTCATTCTGAAACCAATATTTTTCTGTCAACCAAAGTGATTTGATAGAGAGAAAAGAGAGGATTCATAAGTTATTTATCGGCTTGAGGTCGTGACCGACGTGTTTGCTTAAAAATACTGCCCAGCCGGAAAACGAGGTATATTTATGAAAAATGACAACGAAAGTTGGGATGTACTCGGCGACTCACGAAAGCGTTACCGTGGCCCGTGGGCAGAGATAGGAAAATACTGACCGGGTAAAGAACCAATCAGATTGCAAGATTCGTTACCGTGCCCTCTAAAAAAACAATAAAATAAAATATCCTTTTTCATTATCCGTTGAGCGTGAGAAAAAGAAAGCATCCTGCTCCCCCCCAAAAAAATCTATATCAATTCTTGTAGTCTGCTTCCCTATTCTTGACAGTAAGCAAGGCCATTGCTAAGTTCATGTGACAAGTGTCCTTCATAGCTTCTAGGACCACAATTTCATAGGCATCGTGTGTTCAGACTAAGGTTTAAGGAAGAAAAATTGTAAGTTCTAGTTTGTACCGTAGAACGAAGAAAAGCAGTTTAAGTTTGCCTCGAGCGAATAAAAAGAAAAAAAAACTCTGAGTATTTAACTCACTTCTTTACTTTATTTTTTCACTCGTAATTTGCCCTCCAGTACTTGAGGCAGTTTTCTTTTTACTTATAGAAAGAGTGACTGACCTTGTGCAACATTACACCCTTTTTGAAAAAACGCGAACTTTTCAAGGACTGATGGTAGGAAAATAATTTTTGTATCCTGTAAAGTAAGTTATAAGTGAAGATGCTCAAAAAAAATTATCATAATTGAGAAATATAGTTTCGATCCAATCCTTGTTATCATATTCGTATCCTGTATCACTGAACTGAAATCAATACATACATTCCCATAATAGTTGCAAATTTAAGGCACGGCACTTGCCAATTTTATTTTTCCTTCCTGAAATTTTCTTTTTAATCAATATGTTCTCAGATCAAATTATTCCTCCCAAGAACAGTTGTATCAACAATGTCTTCCTGCTAATGCTAAAGTTTATCAGATAATAAAGGAAATCCTTTGCACCTGTAAGATGTGCGTGTTAGGAACTACTTTTTTTTCGGTTTTTCTTTTTCAGATTAAAGTGGGTGTCTGAATTTTCTTCGATTGATTTTTCAAAGACAATGGAAGCTTTCAAGCAAATGGAAACGGTTCAAAGAAGGAAGTGAAGTCTCTTCTCTGTTGTCTATAACGAACAGCGTGGCGCCTCTCGTATGAGACAATGAGCCGCTCGATACAGAACCCTTACAGTAGATCAAGGGATTTTATATTTTTTTGAAGCACGATTTCGTTTGTGAGTCTAGCACATTCACTAGCGTCGGATTTGCATTGAAAAGCCTTACATACCCATTAAACTTGTATAAAAAATCTTCAAAGTTGACGAAAGATGTACTATAAATCTTCTTTAAAGCTTCATTTTAAGGTACAGCAATCTTGAATTTCCACTCATATTTGCTTTTCATTTCTTTATCAACACGAATGTCGATTTAAGGGGTAAAATCAAGAGAAAAAATTGAATAAGACCTCCCTTTTGACGATAACTTCGACCCAAAATTGTAAAAAAAGCTTTTTAGTGCCGAAAGAAACACCCTTGTGATTTGATAAGCGATAGTCGGCGTGCCGCAAATCGGTATTTTAGAGCCTTTCAAAATCTTCTTCAAGGTTATTGTTTAGATGAAAATGAATTACTGAGGCCACAGAATGAGCGTAAATGGATTTTACACTAATTCACATACAATTTCGATCGTGTTGAAACAGGCCAACGAGAAAATGTCATCTTTAATGCCTTTTCAAAAGCTGGCGCCTTGAGTTGTTAAGTTGCCCGATACATGCAGGAACGTGTGATGTTGGATTGGAATCTTTGCTGTAAACAGTCTCAAGGAAGACTTTCTTGCTGAACTTTGGTATTACCTCGACTACAGATCGATGGAAAAGGGTCTCTTAAGTAAACGCGCAAATGTAATTTAAAACAAACCCAATTGTTTCCGCGATGCAGAAGGCAACAGGAAACCATTGATAATAAAAAATTAAGATGCTTCTTTGAAAGAAAAATCCAGAGTCATATATAGCTTAGGAATCACTGGCAGGAGCTTTCATATCATAAGTCATTGGGTATCATTATGTGGTTTTTTCCTTTGTCTTTTTTTTTTTACTAGTTTGTCTCTGTAAAATAAAATTAATCATTTCAAAATTTTATTGTATGGTTTTGATAAATAGCATGTAGTTCGAAAGTGTGATTGTCCCTGCAAAGTGCAGTAATCCTAAGTAAATCTGTCGAAGTTGCCATTGTAAACAAAGTTGTACAAATATGACCAAAAGTTATCCATTTTCATTATTTGACTGTGTGTGTTATACGGCAGTCCTGAGAAACTGTAGCAATTCCATATATCAAAAAATAAGGGGGATTGAGCGGAAAAGCCTTCTAAAACACTTTAGTGGGCCCTTTTTTAATTTATCTCAACATATGGCGCCCACTTACTTAGCTGAACACCCAGGAAATACCCCCTTAATAAGTTGTTTGATTATCTTGAGTGTTTCGCTGCTGTGATGTATGTGTTAGCTATTAACGTCACCCTAAAACAGGAACTTCGAAAAGTGATTAAAAAGGCATGTTTGCAGTTCCTTAGAAGAATTCCCAACTGAAAGAGAGAGCTGAAGCACTACAACGATGAATCACAAAAAAGTGCTCCTTGTATTAGCCCTGAGCCTTCTCCTCACGGAGAATGTTCACTCACACAATCCGTATGACTTTATGCAAGGGAGATCGTTAGGAAAAAAGACCATCAAGGTAGGATAATCATATTTTGAGACGGAGTGGCGAGAATTGTTATCAAAGACCTACAACGCTATGTTCTGGTATCATCAGTCTTATCAAACTGCTGGCGATGCTCTTGAAATCGTGTTTTCTGCATCAAAGAAGGACATTACTCTCACCTGCGTATAGTATATAGAGAGCGTAATTTTGTAATATAATATTTACATAACTTTCATGACATTCCACGAAGATTTTCTTCCTCGAGCGCTCGAAAGCCCATTCTGTTTTTGCTCTACGATGCAATGAAAAAGTTATCTAATATCATCTTTGTTTTGAATGCGCTGGTTATAATTTGGGAAATGCACAGTATGCTTGAATTACAATGTACTCCGTGTTTTCAGTTCAAGAACATAGCTTCAGTTCACTGGTAATGAATTTATTTTATCAAACCCTTGATTTTCATGAATAGCCTGATTCGGTACAGAATACATTTTGCAAAAAATTTTAATTCTAGTGGAAAAGATAAGTCTGATTTAAATTCTCTGAAATATATAATTATTCAAAACAGATATCTGAGGAAAAAGAGTTTGACATACGCCAAATTGGGCTTTCTTTCTTTCTTTAAAACGATGGGCGTATTTTTTCAATAAAGAGTGTACATTGTCTTAAAAAAAGGAAAAAAATCAGGTTTGAAAATCTATTTTTTCCAGGGAATGTTTAATCTAGAATTTCATAGATTGAGAGCGGAAAAATAAGATATGTCGCTGAATGAAAGAGTTTGAATTGGGTTACAAATGAACTACAATATGTGGCGCCAGCTTATACAAACTGCATTTCAAAATATCGCTCGGGCCAAATTTAAATGTCTTGGGGGTCAGGCCTTAAACAATAAACGCAAGTCTCCGTAGGAAGTTTGATTACATTTCTGAAATAATTTATATGCGGGGTTTAATCAAAACTTGGTTTCTTAAGAAAAACAACATGTTTTGAATTACACTTTAGAGTGAGGTGTTAATGCATCATATCACTCGTGGCCGCGGAGCGCATGTTCTTTACTCAAAGTAAATCACACAGTCCCTGAAGTTCAAGGGTTATGGTTTTTGGCGAGACTAAAACATGAACCCATTGCGTTTGAAAATCAAGCAATAATAGTTAGAGTAAGCAAGATGTCTTCAGTTACAACTTTTATCTGATCTAGAGCTTATTTTAATTATAAACCGTGTTCCAATTGATTATGTTTCTTTGAAGCTTTCGTTGATTGATTTCGGCAGTTACTCTGTACATTGAATCGCTCTAGGCAGATATTATTCATCTGCAATGACTAAAAAAAACTGTGCAGATATGTTTTGTATCATTAACTTGTGGAAAGAGACACCATTTTCCCTTAACTTTACTACGTAATTGCAATGTCGATCATTACATTCAAAGTAGCGCAAGACTGAAACATGAAATATAACCTTTCCAAAACAATTGTCATGGATGCTGGAGGCGTTTTTCATTTGACCTCTCATTTAAAATGGCTCCAACATATTTTTTTAACATGGAAAATTCCACGTTTCTTTTTTTAAAAATAATTTTTATCTATTGATGTTTCTTGCAGAGCACTACACCTCAACGCTTGCAGAGAACGAGTCAAATTTGTGAAGTCATGAGGGAGTACTGCTCGCAAGACGGACAGAACAATCCTGAAAAAAACGTAGTGGATGACCAGCAAGACAAAAGGGAGACCTTCCATTGAACATGTCACTCAAAATTAGTTACATAACAAATTACGTATTTAAGTTCCGTCGGAGCATATTTGGTGGCTTGAGTATTAACGGATTTCTTTGAAATTGTGGACGTCTTTGTGTGATATGTAAACGCAAACCCAATGTGTAGCAAACCAATAAAGAGTTTTTCTAAATCCGAAGCTAAAATGCTGACTTGATAGGGCACTCCTTATTGATACTCAGAGTCTTAAGTAAAGTTGACTCGTTTGGGAAGACGACGTGCTTACCAAATCTCTTTCAAGAAATACGCTCCATGAGAACTTCTTCGGTTGGAAACGAACACAGTTAAAATCGATTTTCAATGATTTAAAAAAAAAGTTTACACGTAAGAGTTAGAACACCATATCAGATTAACTTGCGTACCTGTTTTCAATTGTATTATTCCCTGACTTTTCAGATAAATACCAGTATAAAGTGGATGGCAACAGAGTCGATTATCTTGAATTGTTTTAGTCGCCCCCTTAGCTTTAATTGTTAGCTCCTTTTGCTTAGGTTATTTTCTTTCAAAGTTGTGAACTGAGAACAGGCTCTCTTTTTCTGAAGATTTTAACTCTGCTTTTTTTCCATCTTGACAAGTTATTCTCCAAGAAAATACCAATCTTAAAATTTGGAAACTGTAACCCTAACCCTTATTTCAGAAATTTGCTCAACTCCGAATTTTCAGCAACAAATAACCTATGATAGATGTTGTTTTACAAACAAACCATTGTTCTAAACCGACACATGAACAGTGCTACAAGCTTCTGAACCTACGGATCTCAAAGCACCTAAACTGAGTGATCTGAATGGCGCGTTTCAACCACTCCCTTACATTTTTGTAAAAAATTTACTCTTCTAAACACAGAGGAAGAGTTGGAGATTTGTTTTATAATAAAAACAGATTAAAAAAATGCAAAAGCAAAGGAAGCCCAGGCATTGAAGAGTTGCTTTAGGTCAGCCTCGTTTCCATGCCTCATAGGGGCCCCAAGTGGCCGTGAGCCGTAATTTCTCACGCAAAATAAATTTCATTCTGAAAAATATCTATTTTGTGTTTAGAAACCCTGACAAAGTTTACATGCAAAATTTTAGCCAAATCAGTAAACCTGCCTGTTCGAACTGGTCCGACATATACGTACTATCAGTGTTAATCAATTGGGTTTCATTAATATAAGAGATCTATTCCATTTGTGAGTTTGAGCCGTGGACAACGTCGGTTAAAAAATGAACTTATATTTTACCTACGTATCTCGCGATACTTTAAAGTCGTGTAGTTGGTTTCTCGCTATCCAAACTATCTCGAAACTGAATATGGAACAAAGCGTTAATTTGAAATAGAAATTTTAAAAATTAGCCGTCGTCGTTCAAGTTCTCCGGACAACACAAAGTTTAATCTTCACGTTGTCTGTTTTGCAGAGGACGCAAAGAAATTTACAAAGATTTACAACGCACGTGCACAGCCACTGTCACGCTCATTAAACCTTTTGTTTAGTGACGCTCCCGTTTCCGTCCTGGTTTTCTTAAATTAACTATTATCGAATCCTTGGATTATACTTCAAAAGGCTGCGAGGACCTACATTGATAGGGGCATTTTTAAAATCTATGTTCGTATTTTACATCTAACTCTTCCACTTCGGAGCAACTTTGTCAACAGCAGCAAGTGGGAAACTAAACAAAAATTAAGCATATGTCAGGCAACATGGCTTGTATGAGGGATCTTTAGAAAACCACGACGGTGACGACAACGAGGACGCGGCAAAACAAAAGATCTAATGAGCAGAACAATAGCTCAATACGCGCGTTTTAAAACTGTGTACATTTTTTAGCCGTCTTCGGCAAAATAACAACGTGAAATCATCAAACTTTGCGTGGTCCGAGAAAGGAAACCCCGACAGCAAATTATTTAAGTTTACATTTGGAACTCAGTGCCGCTCTCATACGTGATGCTGAGGTTAACTTGCGGAGCTGTAAGAGAAGGTAAACACATCCAATTCCAACTAAAATATTTACATTCCTTTTTGAATCGAAGTCTCTCTTGGCGTTGCCGTCCTAACTGCTAAAGTTCCCTAGTGAAACCTCAACGGATACCCAGAGTATGTGACAAAAAAAGGAAACGACAGGATAAAGTCATGAGGTGTACGTATTGTTAATCTAGCCCTCGAAAAACTCCTAAAATTTATATGCTTTCCTCGCCACTTTCGGCTTTTTTTTATCTAGTTGATAAGTTTAAAACTTTTTTCAAACCTTTTTCGATGGGAAAATTATGCTAATTTGCTTGATTTCCCATTTCTAGGTAGATTTACTTGTGAAACAGAAAGAACTTTCTTTTGTGTTAAATTTCTTCCAAAAAAGCATGTTTCATGTTACTGAAAAAAGGAACTAATCCATAATGAAAATATCTTAGCTGAGCTGAAGGAAATTCAATAGTTAGCAAAATCCTGGATCATTTTCCCTGAGAGAGATGAATCGAGCGTTTAAAATGATACAGACAGGTATTTCTTTTACTTTACCATGCTACGTGATTGATGTAGAAAACTCGCGCTAATTTATCGACCAAAAAAATGCGAAACCACGGCTAATCACGCACTTTACTTTAAAACTAAATCTAAGATTCTCCACTTTTGCCTAGTAAAATTTAGAGTTAACCAAAATGATACAAATGGTATATTTAACATGTGTTGGCTGTATTTTATAACTTGGGTTTTACTTGACGATTCCTTTTCCAAAAGAAGATCTCAAGAAGCGTACTACAAGCTGACGAATATGTCTCAATTACAGTTTTTATGATCCTCTTAGTCGCTTTCGAGCCGACTATGACCATTCTCGTTTCCATCTCTGGCATACTTGGTAATATGCTCGTTCTTCATGTTGAAAATAAAGATTCCAGGCTCCACAGTGTCACCAACATGTTTCATAATCCATAATTCATAATCTGGCTTATGGTGACTGACATCACCATGGCTACGACAAACCTGCCATTTTGGATAGTAGCCGGTGTACTGGAGTTTGGATTTTAGCCACATGTTTGAAGTCATTTATCTACTTACTTACTTTCTTTGAAAAATTCGGCCTCTTTTCCCCCTGCTATCACTGCTTAGACCCTTACTCTCTCTGGTTTGAAATCTGGTTATATATCAAGGCGTTTATTGAAGTCTACTAATGAACGTAACCGCCCTTTTGAAAATGCACTTGTGCCTTGTCGATCTGCAGCGTTCCTTATTCTACATAAGCACTTGACCAGCCGCAACCAGGCCTGTCCCGATTGTGCTCGGAAGCGCTGGAAAGTTGTTGGCTGAAATACCAGAAATTTGCTGGAAAATCTCCAAAAACCAAAAGGTTACTATCTACATTTCAAACATTGCTATCTCAATTTCTCGACTTTTTTTTTACATAAACGTCAATCAAAAGCATTATTTTTCGTTGTTCACAATAATTGCTAACATGGGTCAAGAAAAATGAAGTGAAACTCAGCTTTAAGGATTTGCTCGCAAATTGGATGAGATTTAAGGATAATTTTAAGTCTTACGACACACCTGCAAACATTGTCGAGTGACAGGTTTTGTTTTCAAAGGCTGATAAACAAAATCGTATAAATTGAAGTTTTCTCTGAAATCGTTGACTTTTACGAGCTTAAATTGATATGTGCTCTGAATCTATAGTTTACTTAAAAAATTGCTCAGAGAGACAGAATTGCTTGAGGTTGCTAGAACTTGAAAAAGTTTCTGAAAATGCCAAGTTGCGCAAAAGTTGCCGAGCACAATCGGCAAAGGCCTAGCCGCAAACAGGGTACTTTCTCGCGGAAGGAAGAGAGTGGGCCCTGGAAAGAGCACAAAGAGAGCGTGAGCGAAACTAGTTCATGCCTGTAAATAAGCAAATAAAAGAACTGTTACAAAATCAACCCATCGATATCACCCACCAGATTAATGACAAAAATTACAAACAAATTAATAACGACAAACATCCAAAGCAAATGAAAACAAAATGAAACAAAGAAAGAATAAATTAAATGTGGTCTACTGTCAGATAATGCGGTATTTTATCAACTGAGACGACTTAAACTACAGTTTAAAATCACCAACTTTGAATATTTGCAAAGGTTATGAATGATAATGTACTTATTGGCTGAGTTTGGTCGGGTCGGACGAGAAAATTTCTATATTTTCCCGTCCGGCATAAGCTGAGAAGTATTTTATCATATGACCACTGAATGTTGAAAATTTTGAAAGTCTTCTTTTAAACCAAATAGGACGTGATAGACTGGCACACCCCGGACAACCTCAAAAAAAAAAAGATTATGCAATGAAAACGTTTCCTTCGTTTTTTAAGAGTCAGAGCAAGAAACTGGCAATTTAACGAAAAACACGAGTTTTTTCTTTAACTTTTTTTCTTTTTTCCTTTTAGTTTTTGGAACAAGCCGTGTTAGTGTAGGGCCCCACGGCTTTTTGCGGACCGGTTCACGTCAATCTGTCTGGCCCTTACAAACATCAGCTTTCACTATGGTTTTATATGGGATTTCGCACGCGGGTACGTACGATCACATGATGATACGACAATATGTGCTTATTGAATGAGTGGGGGGATAGAACGTGAAAATATTTGCTCGAAGTCATGACCTACGGACCAAGTGCAGTGAGGTCCCTGCATCATGACCGAGGGCCAAATATTTTCCCAACCGGCTTGACCAAAGTCTGTCAATAAGCATTTTATCATACGACCAAATGTTGAAATTTCGAAACTTTTGTTTCAACCTAAATAGGACTTACTTGCCTTTAAAATGAAGGGCACGCACTTGAAAACTACCGAAGAGATTATATAATACAAAAAAAAAAAAAAAACAAACAACTTTCCTTTGTTTTTCTTCCAGTCAGAACAAGAAACTCATAACTCACCGAGAAGCGCGAATCATTTTCCTATTTTTTTTATTGTAGGTTGAAGTCAAGAATTTTAATCCACGTTCTTGGAAAATGCAAAAGAGCCCCCCTCCCTCACTTTTTCAATTATTAAGGATACATCTTAAAAAGTCCTGTTTCTATTTTTGTTATTGCCGATTTGTTTATAATTTTTTGACCTTCGACCACAATGGAATCAGTGAAGGAGAATACTTTTTTTTTCCGTTCCAGTTATTTCGATCTCCATGTGCTTGCAAAGTTCTCGCCTCTGTGCTGTCTGTTCTGTTAACTTGTGTCCTATTGCTATATCCCAGGCATCTTCTAGCTTTCGGGGACCAGTAATTTTTAGGATTATAAAGCGTTAATCAATCATACCTCAATCGAAATGTGACCAACAAGACTTAAGCTTTTATTACATCCATATTTTAAATCACCGGTGATTCTTGAAATCTCACTAGTTCTCATCGGTGCTCACCGGTGCTCTATATTCTCCAATCGCACCATTTTTTTGCCTTAAATCGCTCTTTTTTTCCAGCTAGCTTTACCAAAGAGACGGCTGAAAATCGTGCAATTTTGGTTGGGAATCATACCCGCGATTCAAATCAAAATCGCTCTTGCGCATGCGCGGAATTAAAATAATCTTCGCTTTGCCTCCAGGCTTCTCAAAAAGTATCATTTTAGAATCTTAAATAAACTACGTAATGTGGGAATGATGAAAACCTCCCCTGTTTTTCAAAAACACGAAAAGGAAAGAAAACCGCTGAGCCTGATAATATTTAAGCAGTTGGATTCTCAAATACCGATTAATAATAACGTTGACATTCCGGGCAAACATATGCTTTCGGAAAGGAGAAAAAGGAAAAGAAAAAAGACGAAACAAGACAAAAAACACTTTCCGCCGCTAAGTACCGGTTCTCAGACTTCTTGTTCGAGAGGAGAAGCGCGATTTATTGTGGCAAGTATTGTTTTCTAGGAGCAGGTCATATCGATAAAGCGTAACCAAAGGTTTTAAGATACGAAATCGGTTCGGTAGCCTCGATATCTCATCCCTTTTATGATTCATTTTCCGAGTTCAGTGGCTCACAGCCACTTTCCAACAAGAGGGTCATCATTTTTCACCCGCGTGTGTCAGTTCATAGTTTGTGTACCTCGTTCAAAGCAAGATAGACCATGTCAAAGTTTCAGGAAGAAAGAGTAGAGGTACGAAGGAGGTGTGTTAAAGAAGCGTCAAGGTGTTAGCGATGTCTAAAAAACAAACAATGAAAGCAAGTGACGTTTCAAGAGCACAATCTTTGGTACTTCACGGTAGCTCAGGTCTCTCCTACGAATGAGAGTATGTGGGATGACTTGGGAACAGGGTAATATGAGGATATCACTCGGTATTAATGGGAAGTCTGTTACAGTTTGTGACGAGAGGTGGTTCTTGTGCGCCATGTGCCTCAAAACACAAGAAGGTTTAGAAAGTTTAACTGAACATAAAAGGGGGTAAGTTTCTAAAGAGACTGTATAGCATGATAATTAGGAATTATCAACTGAGTTGATAACGTAAATTGGCCACCGTAAAGAGTTTCAAAGCTGACGTTTGGCCAACGCTCGAAACGGCAGCTTTGAAATTTAAACTGAGCATAAATCTGTATCTCACCAATGTATCGAGATCGAAACGAGGAAATGATATATTTTTGTTTTTTAAATTTTCTTGTAGATGATTTTGATTTACAAGGAGAGTACACTAAAACAGGCCAAAACCTGCCAATCTATGCGTTGCTGGAGTTGCAACCCAGCGCTAAGATTGGCGAAAAAATTTTTCCCGGAATTTATTTCCAAAACCTTTGGCAGGTGCATCAAAATCGAAGGTAATTTTTCCTAAAGAGCGCTTACGAAATGGTTCCAGACTCATCAGTGTGAAGGTTCTTACGGAGACTCCTGTCCAATATGGGTGATTAATGTGCCAAATGGCTGTGGTGAAGGAGTGCTTCTGATCTCGTCAGATACACACAGGAGAACTCTGATGGGATTTCAAACGCTCACAGAGCGGTTTAAACGATTTCGCGTAGCTGAGACCAACAAAAATACTGACCAAGAATATGACCTAGAAAAGATTTGCGGCGAGCGAGTTATACATAAAGCTGGAGCTTTCGGCAAACAGAACCCTGCAATGAGCTTCAAAGGTAGATAACGACAAAGTTGACTAAGGAAACAATCAGATCGTATGGATTTCAACCATATTTTTGCAAAAATAGCGAATCTTTTTTGAAAAACTAACCTGGGACTGCAACATAATTTTGTTACCGTTTGTGGACCGTTAATTTTCATTTTTTGAAAAATATGTTTTTTTGTGCTTTTTCGGTTGCTCTCTAAAAGATTCTTAAGTAGTGTTTGTTCAATCATCACCAAATTTGTGACAAACATTTTCACCATGTTTCTATAGATTGAAATTAATCTATTTCACTAAATATAACGTTTCAACGAGTTAAACTTTTCCAGAAATGGTAGACACGCAGCAAGACGCCCAAAGAGGACAAACATCAACCAAATGATTGACGATTCAGGATGCAGGATATGGAGAACTTAAAAATGTGTCTTCCAAATGGCAGAAACGCAAAAAGACGCCCAAAGAGGACAAACATCGACCGATTGATTGACTATTCAGGACGCAGGATATGGAGAACTTCTAAATGTTATGGGAATGACAGAGGAGAAGGGAAGGAACTTGTCATGGAAAGCCGAGCTAATTCAACCTGATGATGATAAATTAAGGGGGTAAGTTTCTAGAGAAGATGTGATGCTGCATCGGTGAGAGGGTATAACAGGGTAATTAAGTATTGCCAACTGGGTTGATAACGTAAATTGGCTACCGTAAAGAGTTTAAAAGCTGACGTTTCAATCGTTAGCCCTTCATCAGAGCGATTAGCTTATAAACTCTTTACAATGGCCAATTTACGTCATCAACTCAATTGATAACAGCTGATGATGGTGAAATGCTTTTGTTACGGTGGTGACATCAAAAGTTGAAACTTTAACCACTTGGCGCAATTTATTCTTTAGTTTACAGGCATGTAAATTAATTTAATAAGTGTACCCATGGAGCTTGGAAAAAAAATAGTAGCTTAAATTGATATTAAAATGGCCTAAATTAAGACCTTTTGTGTACTAACATAAATTTATCATTTAACATTGTTCAACTCCTTAGCCTTTTTATTTCTGCGTTGGTTCTCCAATATTTTTATTCAATTGTTACCAAGTTCTTGTTCAAAGTTGCAGTAAAGTTGAACAGATTGGCAGAGGCTTCTCTTCTTTGTCAAGCACATGTCCTCAATCTGAAAGGCGTACGACAACACTGATATTCAGATTACATCACAGGGATAGGTCATCCAATGACAAGCAAAGTAATTAAATCATCTCTTTGCATCGGTGGGGACTTAAAACGAGGAAAAACTCCTGGTCGTAAAAAAGCAGTCAATAGGAAGCACGGGAAAAATCGGAAGAATTCAGTAGAAAGGAAGGGAAAGGAAGGGCTCGATACGAAGCGCGGTAAAACAAGCTATCGATTTCAAGCGCAAGGAAAGAATCACTCTGAACTAAGCGCGGGAAAAGAATCTCTCAGTACCAAGCGCGGGTAAAGAAGCATTTTATAAGAGGTGGGAAGAGAAGCACTGTGTACCGGGAGCGGGAACAAGCAATCAATGCCAAATGCTGGAAAGCACTTTGCATTAAGCGCGGAAAAAGAGGCATTCTGCCCCTAACACAGGGAAAAGAGCACTCTGCAATAAGCGTGGGAAAAAAAGGATTGCATAACAAGCGTGGGAAATCAAGCAATCGTTGCGAAGCGTTGGACAGCAAAGCGATAACAGCCAAGGGCAAAAATTGCGTTATGAAAATTCAGAATCTACACAAACCAAAATGATGGGTAATACAAGATTATCATCTCGAGCAACAACAAAAGACAAACTTGTTGAAAATAAACCAACCTTTCTAAGTTGACGCTTTTGGCCATCTTTCGATGACGGGCAGTTATATGGAGGATGATAATAACAACTTGGGGTACTTCCGGTAAATCCTGAAATGATTTCTTCAACGAAGACCATGCTCAGAAGCATTGTAACCATTGCCACCTGAACTAGGTTGGGAAAGCAGGTTTTTGGCATTCTGCTTCTAAGTATTTGCACAGGCAGTTTGGCTCACCTCTTTCGAATAGCTCAGTGAATTGTGGTTCAATAATCGAGTGGCTTGTCCTATTTTATACAATTTGCGCGCAACACGAGATCTGCCTCAGTGACGCAAAAGCGTCGAGGTGGTTAGAATAGCTTGCAGAGCGGTGAGAAACTTTTCATTTACATGTACGCACGTTGTCTAGGGTCTTACGTTTTCGCCTCCTAGGATCTTACTCGATTCAGACAAAATTTAAGCAGGTATTCATTTTTAAAGCACAGCTTGGGATTTAAACCATTATTTTGGACAAAAACAATAAAGAACCGCCGAAGTTAGCGCTAAGAGCCTCCAACGCATAATTTTTGCATAAAACATGGCGCGGACAAATCGTTTCGGACGATTTGTTTTTGGCGGAAATGAAGTTTGTAAAGAGTAAACGCAAACATAAATCGATATTGTTTTTCTTTTTTTTTACAGTATAAACTTAAAGCTTATTTAACGAGAAGTAGAATTGAAAATTATTATATTAAGAAGACTGAATCAAAAAAAAATATATATACATATATATAATTAAAGAAAAATTGCTGACACCTCAGTATTCCTCAACAGGTTTAAAAAGTTACACTTTTAACCATATCAGTATGGCAGAAAAAAAAGAGAGTGATAAAAGTCGCTACTTTGTTAGTTTTTAAATTTGGGTTTCCATCTTTAGAACCATCCATCTAAAACATCTTTACTTTCTGGGTCACGTAGTACACCTGGAGTGAGTAATGTTGACAATATCCCTAATTTCCAATCCGGATTTATGTTCCCTATACAATACAGAACGCAGCACAGAGCACTCAAGATACAAAAACAATTTTAAAAGTATAGTGTACCAGAGTAACTTTTTTTTTTTTTACCATGAATCAATTAAACTCTAGGTAAAAAAATCAAAGATTCTTTTCTCACCAAAACAAAACAAAACAAAACCGCGTAATTTAAGAAATACCACTTGCTCGTTCCTTTTCAGGTTCTGATAAAGCACTCTTGATTCTGATACAATCCACTTCATCATATATAAATCCTATATTTCCTTAGCAGATGCCACTTACATTAAAATTAATTTTAGTATCGTGGTGTTTAAAGGAAATCGATGTTCTTTCACCCTTTAAGCGTTAACAATCCTAAAAAAATAGCCGGCTTCGTTTTGGTGCCGTCTTAAAACCGGTTTGTTTTGACGACAAAATTTCCAGTGCAAAACCCAGTTACTTAGTAACACACGTTTTGTTTTGACTAAATTTGGAGATCTAACGGGTTTCAATCATTCTATCCCAGCTTCCAACGTTGGGGATTTTTAATTCTAAAGCCAAATATCATACTAAGTGTTCTCTGGAAACTTCGCTCTGCCTCAAGGAGAATTTACATCTTTTGAAGAAGTTATAGAAAACTGAAATTTCGGGTAAACATGAAGTCGCTCGTCTTGTTCCGACCCTCTTCATGATGAAAGGTGGTGACATTTTCCTTTGTATGATATCCATGTTACTCACGTATATTGTTTAGTTCAAAAGAAAGATTCCTGACCTGCATATCGTTTCCCCATGTTATGCAACTTCAAGTTGAATTGTTAAAGGAATCACACATTTTTTCTATGTTAACCATTTTGAAACATTCTAGATTCTTGGAACATTTCGAGAAAACGTCAATGGATACGAACAGTATTAACAAGACTAAACCGTTTCAAATTACACATCACTTTACACTAGGCTCCGTGTAAAAGCCCTCATGATAAATACAATTTAATCCCACTGCCTGCAAAATAGCAGCATCAGGGGCTGAAATGTTGGATGTTCCAAATGGTGCCACAGACGGAATGTAAAATATAGCATAAGTTTTATTTCTCTAGTAAAATTTTCAACGTTGTCGCTCAAAAGAACTGACGATTCTTATCCTTAATATGCCAATCATTAAAGAAGTCTCTTTTTTCTCTAACGCATCATATTACTTTTTCTCGAAAGGTACCGCGTCTGAAAAATGGCGACAATTTCGGGATGAACTTTTTTTTAGAGTTGAAGACAAGTTACAAAACATTCTCTTCGCTTGAAGTTTTTTCAGTTCTTTCAATGGGTTACATAATCTAGAGCTCGAGAAACTAATGATTACCGAAAGAAATGTTCTCTGATAACCAACCTTGGTCTTAAATAACACAGAGTTCGTTTTTATTTTAACTCCGTATTCACAATGTGAGACTTAACTCTTATCCTTGCTAACAGATGTTTCCTGTTACATAACTTTGGGAATTTAGGCATTCAATCATTGTACATCCTCTAGCTTCAAAATTTGTTCGTTCTAGAAGATTAGTAGCTGAAGATGTATCCATATTGTATAGAGAAGCCACATATTCAGTTGTCTATCCAGGGAGTTAAAAGTTTGATGCAGGTTTTAGTATTGATCAAGAGACGCTTTGAACGAGAAGAATGTACTGGACACCATATTATTTTTATCCGCGCCAATGAGAATTACACATAAGAATGTTTTACTTGATACTTTTTGAGATTCCGAAGAGTAAAACGAACCGTTAAAAACCTGTCTTCCAGCGTTTAAAATTTAAATCCGGACACTGCAGGTCAGTTAGCCAGTCGCACCAGAATGGCGATGAATAAATTGTTTCAATAAAAAATGGCGTCATGTGTGGTTTCTTGTTGTTTGGAAAGACCGCTTAAAGATAATAGAGAGAGGAGTGGAAATTGACGAGCTCACAGGTAAGCGGCCGGGTCACTAAGCTGGATTCAAACTGGCCACGTCGGTGGTCGAACTAATCAATTTGCTCCAGTGAAATGCGAGGCATTTTGCTTCTGCAAGGAATCGTTAAGTCATATCATTCTCAGTAACTGGCCTTGAATATGAAGGCTTCTGGCCGTGTAAAAATTTCGCATTTGAGATCTTGATGAATGTCCTCATTTTTCGAGTAGGTACGAGCCACCAACCAGTTAAAAAAAAAGAATACGAAAAAATAAACAATAATAATAATAGTAACAATAATAATAATAACATCTGTAAATTTAACTTTTTAAAGCTTAATCAACGTTTATTTTAACTAATAGTAACATTAATTTTCAAATCAAATCGATTTATTTCCAAGTCAAAGTTCAGCTGAGAAATAGATACTTTGATTTCTATAAATCTGTCATCATTTTATTTAGGACTAAGGACGACATAGCTTTTCTTTTTAAGGTTGTGTCTCAAACGACAATTATTCTTTACAAGATACAGGTCAGGCAAGTCCGCGCGTGAACCTTTCTGGCACTTCTTGTCTGATCGTGTGATACACACTTCCAACGCTTGGTAATTCGGAAATTGGTAATTGTTCTTTTCACTTCACCAGGTGACTGCCTGATGATTTGCCTCACGTGACTAGCCTGAGGCACTTTTGGCAACAGTACACTCGAGTCCCAATTGAGGCGTTACGAAATGTTTTAATATTTGTTTCTGTGAGTTGATACACGCAGTTTAAATATATAACAGCCGTTGAGCTAATGTAGCTGTATAAATGTTTCTAATCTCTTTGGAACTATACCCTCGTACTGCAACTTTTCTCGTATAATCTCTCGGGCCGCGAGACATTGTAGACCAGGAACTCGTTCAGCGGCCCTGACAACACCCCTGACCTTTTTGCACCGCGCCAAGTCAAGGACTGTTTTCCCTAACGAATTTTTCGCGTCCAAATGCGGCCTTGCTTTTAAAAAGCAAGCCAACACATCTTTTTCAGCGTGCCCTTTGGTGAGAAGTATATGAAGTGCGGTGTTCCTGTCGCTATCTAAAGCGTTCTGATCAATACCGCTGTCCATCAAAAGTTCACAAACGCGGCGGCTCGGAAAGTGAAGGTGTTCCTTAAGAGAGCTAATGTCTTCACTTTTAGAGTTTGCAGCAAGGTGGAGGAGAGTTGACCCTGTTGTGCTACGCAAGCCCAACCACGCAACCGCTTTGACTGTCTCCATGACAACCTCTACATCACGATCGTCCGACGCAACTTCTAGTAAGGCAGACAAATAGTGAAGGAGATAGACCATCATCTTATCACGTGATTCGTATACTGCAGGGCATGTTTTGAAACCTTGCAACGCACTTTTAATGACTTGATAGACGGTTTTAAAATGCAAGACACTCCCACTTCGGCTCAAAACAAAACCAAACGCATCAGCGAAACAGCGGAAAGTATTAAGCAAGTCTTCAACCCCGTCTGGTAAAGAAGAAAGGGATTTGAGTTGAATCTCTAAAACGTACAGCCAAATATTTAAACTGCGACAAAACTCGCCTATTTGCGCAAATCGTTCGCCGATGGTCCCCAGGAGGGAGGGCAGGCGTGAATGGGTATCCCCCAAAACGCGGTCACAAATTTGCAGCGCCTGCGCAGTGACCGCGCTCGGATTTGACTCGAACGCAGTCAGATCGCTGGGTAGCCTGGCTTCCAAAAAGTACTCCAGCGGAAACTCGCGAGGAACGATGTTTGGGAGCGTAAGACTGTGGGTGCGACGAAGCGTTAGAGCTTCCTGCCAGAAACCCACCACGGCAGATATGTCCCAATCACGTGATATCTCTTTAGCCAATACACCGACACCTAACAACTCAAGAGCCTCCACCTTGTCCCTAAGTGAGAACCCACTGACCGTGTTGATGAGAGTGCGCGTCATTGCCTCGGCGCCTTCTAAGGCTGCTGCTCTGAGAGCCGTGTCGCCATCTTGGTTCTTTTGCAAGGGTCCTTTGTTGTCCAGGGCCAACAGAAAGGTCATAGACGAGACGTCACCAGATCTCGCACATTTATGGAAAACTGTGTCGCCATTGGTGTCTTGAAGTGGGCTACTGAGTTCCAGTCCCCTACTGTGTAACATTTCAAACGCCTGCCCGCACCACTTTTTGTTTTTGAGAGCAACTGTGACTGGTGAGTCGCCTGAAGAATTCTGAACAGAGACAAAAAATGGTACGGTAAGCACGGAGCTAAGTTGCGCATGTTACGAGCTCCGCTTTAACGAGCTCTCTATTTCGTTGGAACGCGAACGCGAACGCGAACGCTTCGTTTCACAGAGAACATAGGAGAACAACTCGATACTTAGTATGGCTGGTTTACAACATAATTTATTTTGATACCGTGTGCATTTGTGACAAATTAATCGTCACAGGCAAACAGGCTCCGAAAAGGCTTAGACCCGACACCTACAAAGGGAAATACAATGGGTTTAAGGAAGAAAACACTCCAGAAAAAAAACAGCCTTTGCACGTTTTGTTGACAACTTTTCTGCACACGGAACACATTTGATGCCAAGCTATAACACAACGAATAACCGACAAGTAACTAAAGGATATTGGAGTTGATCGCAGGTCCAGGAGGGGAGGGATGGGTTGGGCTAAGGGGGGGGGATGGGTTGGGCTAAGGGGGGGGGGATGGGTTGGGCTAAGGGGGGGGGAGTGAAACAGTAGAGAGAGATTGTGAACGAGAATGTCTACGAACCTTCATATCTAAACACACGCCAGTACTAAGCAGTTGCTCCAAACACTTCTTGTGACCGCTAAACTCGCGGTAATGCCGCACACAAATGTGCAAAGCGGTGTCTCCTTCATTGTTCTTTTGGTCCACAAGGACGCCCTTCCTCAACAACAGGGGTATAATCCTCTCTTGACCTCGCCTGCAACAGATCATCAGAGGGGTCACACCGTTCTGGTCGGCGCCGTTTGGGTCAGCTCCTTCATCAAGGAGAATCCTTACGATCTCCACGCTTCCTTTCTCGCAGGCCATCATCAAACAGGTCTCTCCATTTTCGTTCCCAGCATTTATATCCATCCCTTTCGGCGTCGCCAGAAGCCCCAGGCAGCTGGGTTGTCCTGTCAAGTTGCGGAGCTTTAGGGCTGAAGTAATCTCGTTCTTCAACTTGGACTTACAAGTGTTTCTAAGCAAGGCAGTTACTATAGAGACATAGCCTTTCGCGCAGGCCAGCATTAAGGGGGTACTGCCTCGCTCCGTGGCCTTGCTCAGATCTGCTTTATAGTCTATAAGATGATGCAGACTATTAATATCGTTTGACAGTGCGCAAAAATGAGCCGCAGTAAGACCTTTGTCAGACCTTTCATCCACTGCAGCGCCCTTTTGTAACAACAATAAAACAACATCGGGGTGATTTTTTTCGCAAGCCAACATCAGCGGAGTAATACCTTCCGAGGTTTTCGCGTTCACCGCCTCAGTATTCGGTACCGGAAGGAGCTCTTGAAGGAGAGTTAGATTATTGGCAGCTGTAGCGCAATGAATCATCGAGAAACCTTGATTGTCCTGTACTTCCATGTTGGCTCCCGATGTCCGTAGTAACCTAAACGTATCAAGATGTCCGTTCCAACAAGCCACCATAATACAAGTGTTTCCATCCTGGTTTCGCTTGTTCACGTCGGCGCCGTGATTAATGAGACATCGTACAACCTTTAAAAAAAGAAAAGAAAAAGAAACACAATTGATTCAGAATAAATCAAGAGAGTTTATGTTCTTGGCCATAATACAGGGTTGGTGCCCTTTTTCAGAGACAAATTTCAATTACTTTTACAGTTCTTTTTTAGGAATTTGCCTGATTTTTCCAGGACTTCAAATTTCACCTTGAACCATTTCATTCCCATGATTTCCAAATCAATTCTCCTTACGGTCTACATACATTTCTTACAACATAAATTCTGAATACTTCATAGCTTGCGTTAAGAAGAATTCCAGGACTTTCCAGGACCTATATTCTTTTTCCAGGAATTTCCAGTCCTGGAAAATGTCAAAATAAAATTCCAGGACCTTCCAGGTTTTGTAGGACCCTTGCGAACCCTGTATGTTTTGGGCCTGACTCAGAGACGAGCCCCTAGGCAAGGACTAAAATGACTCTATGAAGGAAAATAAACGTATAAATTACCGATGCAAATAATTAACTAATATTTATTTTAAGACTGTAGGCAAGTATGCCAGGGACCATGAACAAGACAAACAAATCTGTCAAATTTTTTTCTGACACATTGTAAAACTGGTGTTTAAAAAATGGTCAGGTCTGAGTACGACCATGAGGAATGCAGTCAAGAGTGCAAGCACTTCTTCTGATCAGTGGTCGTCTTGTAAGGGAGAGAGTTTATTAAAATGTTTTTAAATTGAATGTGCACTCTTAACCTTGATACCAAACATACCTCAGTGTGTCCATTAAAGGAAGCTGCCCTCAGTGGGGTGGAGTTGGTCAATGTTGTATGATTCACTTCAGCCCCTCGCTCCAATAACAACCTCACAATTGCTAAATGACCTCCTAGAGACCCCATCCATAATGGTGTGCAACATTCAATCAGATCTCCGTCGATTTTGACGGTGCCCTCTTGCTCCAAGTCTACATCATACTCATCAAGCAGGCACTGGACAATTGCAGTGTTACCATTCCTTGCAGCTATAATCAAAGGTGTCGCTCCATCAGTGCGGGTTTTGAGCAGAAAATCTCGTTTAGTTATGGTTTCTACGTCAAGAACTCTTTTCAATTCTGGGACATCACCTGTCCTTGCAGCTTCACTTACTCGCAACACAGGAGACACCAGAACTACATGAAGAAATGACCAAAAATAAATGATTAATAGAAATAAAAATTAACAAATCTAATCTCTTTTAAAAATTATTTTCATCATTACCCTTAATTGTACTCTTTTCAGGGCCCTAAACTACAGCAGTATCAGTCACCATGCACAGCTACTGAAAATATTTTGGTGACTAAATATGCAGTGCATGTCACCAATTTGGTGGCTTGTCAGTGTTCAGTGGTCAGTAGCAAGAGGAAAGGTGTGTGATGAGGCAGTGGTTGTGGTCTGAGATCGGTGAGGTAATCATTCTCATCAAAACTATTACTCATGCTCTGTCATTTTCTCCTGTTAAAAAAAAATTCTCTTTCTGCTTGGCTGCACAAATATTAAGCCCCCAAATTGTCCTTTTGTCCTTAAGACCAAATCATTATTTGTAGTGACCATTTTACATAGGAAAATTCAGAAAGTTAAGCTTGGAGCTTTTCTTCCAAATTGAAGTTCATTGTAATGTTGAGTGTTATTTTTTGCCACCTAAATGAACAAAAGAGGGAAAATTACCATCTTTTTGCACACGCCAGTGGAGCCTCAGAATGGATCATAACTTTAGGTAAACAACTGTCTTAGTTGCATCAAAATTGTACAGTGTGATTATTTGTCTTATCTATTAACTTTGCATGTTATATCATGTCTACTTGCATGAAATGCAAGTTTAATTTTATCAAGTTTGCAATTAAAATTGGGTCAAAGAGGTCTGTGTGGGAAAGCTACCTGTGGTGCACAAGGGACATCTTCATTAATTTTGTGGGTTAACTCTTAAACTCCCAGAAGTGATTAACATGTTATTTCTCCCAATAATATCTACACATTATCCAGCCAACAGGTCATAACAATACTCAAACTTATCAAGTAGAAGTTTTTAACTTGATCAAACACCAAATTCTTGTAACTATCCTACAAGAAACTGTGTAGCAGCCAGAGAAGAGAATTAAGAATCAGATCCTGGGAGTTAAAGGGTTAAAAGTGTGCACAAAGTTAGAAATCTAGTGATGTGTTCATTGTATTTTTGTGTTATCCCAGTGGTTCGTGTATTGACCAGCCATGTGAAGAGTTTGAACCCATCTATCCCTGCATGGTCCATCATATGAGCATTTTTAATGGGGTACTTTCAGAAAGATGTCTTGCTTTTTAACACCTGTATTGTAAAGGAAAGGAGGAAGAGGGCTACAACAACATTTAGCTTTTAATTACAGCTCTACACTTCAACAATTCATTTACCATTTTTTACATTAAGTATACTGAGATTTCAAATTCCTGTCATACCTGGATCTTCTTGCAATCTAAGTTGAGATATTTTCAGTTCATGAACTGAAATTTCATCTTCTCCAGAGACCTGTACACCACTGACATTGAGTGAAAACAGCCATTCCTTTCTCCATCCAGTACAATGCCGCAGAAAAGGGAGCACTTCTGAAGGCAACTGAAACACCAGATGCTTTCGTGGAATCTTCACTGTTGTAACAAAAGTGAACTCAGCCGGTATCAACTTCAAATGCTTGCATAGGCTCTTCTTGAAGGAAAGGGCTTTATGCAAAGTAATGTCCTGGAAACTTTCATTTAAAATGAAAGACACCATTGCTCTTCCCTCTGCTATGAAGAATAATAAAAAAAAGCATGAACCTTAACTGAACTTTTAGTAATTTCACTCATATTGCAATAACCCTTTGACCTCAAAGAGCGACTAGCATCTAATTTCTACTTACAATATCACCCCCAAATCACACATTATGGTGACAAGAATAAAGGAAATGATCACCAGCTACAGAAGCTATTGATTATGAAACAAATTCTCCTCATCAGCACCTTATAATGTATAGGAACAGTAAGGAGAATATGTATACAGATGTCAGGGTGTAAAGGGTTAAGGTCATAAGATAGAAAAAATTTTATTTTCATCATTCTTAGGAAATTTTCATCTACTCAAGATGCACCTGATTTATATACTAATTCTCCTTTCCAGTACTAAGGAAATGTATAAAGAAGAGTATGGAGAAGATGCATACTGATGTTAAGGTTTAAAGGGTTAACCCTTTAACCCCATGAGTGACACACATCTAATTTCTCCCTACAATTGCACCCCTGAATCACACATCCAGGTCATGAGAATAAAGGAAATGATCACCAACTAAAGAAACTCTTGATTTTTAAAGAAATTCTCCTTGTCAGCAAGTTAGGAAATGTGTAGAAAACAGTATGGAGAATATGCATACTGATGTTAGGGTGTAAAGGGTTAAACTTCTCCAGAAAACAGACTAAGTGAAGATGGGAAAATCAAGCTTGCTTTTAACTATTTAACTCCCAAGATCTGATTGTTAATTCTCCCCTCCAGCTGCTACACATTTCTTTGTTAATTAGTGACAAGAATTTAAAGTTAGATCAAGAAAATAATTTCTACCTGATAACCTGATAAGTTTGAGTATTCTCATTACCTGTTTACTGGATAATGTATGGATGTTAAAGGGAAAAGGTCAGTGTTGATCCTTTCAGGATTTTTTTTTCTGGGAAGATCATTATAGAAAATTTTGTTGTTTATTGTGGTTTTATGGATAAATGAACATTTAATCATTTGTCTCATGATGCATAGGTCACCAAATCAATTGTACTGATTGCAACAGTTGACTGCTCTACTACTAAAAAGCCACAATGACTCTCACTGGTCCACACATGTGGTGCCAACTGTAGAAAAATGATGACACCATAAGCAGAGGATCAATTACATGATACTTAACTTATATGCTGCAAAATATAGTGTATGATGTCATTTGCAGCAGATTATTATTACATTTAAAAATTATCCACTTCAAAACAGATTGTCATAGAAATGAAATAGGAGAATTACATATTCACAATTCTGCAATGTTACTGAAGTAGATATAAACTGATACAGTTTAATGTTGTTTTACATAACACTGGTCATATTGTCTTTACATAAAACGTTCAATAAGAGAAACCAAAAAAGGCAAAACTTGTAAACTGTCTGTTAAAAAATGGAAGATGTCTTGTCAGGAGTCACATGGGTTTCTGGTTGGCTCAATCCCTTAGGTCTGTTTTTTTTTTAATCTTTGTCAGGCTTTTGAGTTCTTCCTGATGTCACTAAAATGGGTCAAATTGACACTGTTTTCAATAAGAAGAAAATAGTGTGGTGCTGGAGGCCAGTGATTATAAATGATCCTGATACATCCCTCAGAAGGAATATCTGTTGATCATTTCTTATTTTGATGTCATAATGATGACTCAATTTTGATTTCCCATTCAGGTTCGAAGTGGTTAATCATTAAACTCAATAATAATCTGCTTCGAATGTCATCATTCTTTGCCATGGATTAGTATCAATGTTGTATAAATCCCCTTTGTATGGTGTCAATAATGTTGCCACACTTGGCATTCTGTAGACATATTAGAGGGTGGTAGTGGATCAAAATTTCAAAGCTACATGCACTATAAAAGAGCATTACAGCTAACCAGTAACAAAGTGGATAAATATGAGGGTACAACATCTAATAGTCAGAATAATAATGGGGATCAAAATGCACCAATGACAGTGTGCCAAAACACACCAAGATGCTATAAATAGCAACATATAAACTTTCAACCTCTTCACGTGACAAAGACTCACAGTATAGTAGTTGTCAGTATCAACACGATAGATAAACCTGTCTCTTACACTGTAAGAGAATTGATTGACGGATTGTTATAGAGATTATTTACAACTCTTTCAATATATCTGTCTTAATTAAAGTCTAAGCCAATACAAGAAGTAAAGAATGGTAAAATACAAGACTCGCCAAGATGCCGAGATCCTCATTAAAATCAGAGATTCAGGCTTAACTATATTCTACCAAATCTCAGCCCAAAAGCTGTGAACAAAATAATCCAAGTGTGAGACCCCGTGATCTAGAAATCTGAATGCAAAACTCATACAGCACTCTCTGCATGTAGAGAAATCAGAAGCTGTTGGTTTCGTAACAAATGTATTAATTTAATTCGACAGACAGTCACAGGTAATACCCAACACCTATTAGCCAACTTAGTTACTGGCAAAAGTAGTCCATGCCTTTAGTTGTACAGAAGGTCACATGCTCTATCATATAGCTCCTCTTTTTGCGTTCTGGACAACCCACGAGGCTGTCATGCGACACTTCCTCTCCCAGAAGACTAGTGACTACTTTCTCACCTGAGAAAAGTCTGTTAGTCTTCTCTATAAAAGCGTTCCTCTTTGTCACACACCCCAGAGCCAGCGGCATTACAAAGAAAATAATTCCAACATGGTGAACTCTATATTTTTCACTAGCCAAACAGAATCAGTTATGAGCAAGGGAGATTTTCTGGAAATAGTAATGACTGCTTTGAGGCAATGTTAATTGCCGTGATGATCATACAAGAAAACAGTCAGTAAAGCATAATTTAACGATAGGATTACATCAAATAACATTTCTTCTGGGACCTAATCATTTAACAAAAAAGAAACCAAAGAAATGGCAGATACGGTTTCGCAAGTTTCCTATCAGATGTGCCTTTAAATTAAAAATTTAATCTTATCCTACCTGGAGAGATTTCTCTGATTCTTTCTTCCGGGATACTGCCCAGAGTTGGAGGGCATTTCCTCCTAAACTCCCGCAGCATATTTAAATTATCATTCCTTCCAGTTACACCAAGTAAATATTCCAAAAGATCCAAATCGTAGTCGTTCACACAATGACAAGTCGTAAGAGTGGCCATGAGCTCTCCCCCAGAGTCAGATTCAACACCAACATTCAACGAGATTACATCTCGCAGAAACCGTTTCATCGCTTTCAGATTATCAACAGTAATACTTGGAGCGATTTCTTTCACAAATTCGCGAAGACATCTTGCTTCGCTGACGACAGCAGTCACACTAATACTGTATTCATGGTTCGGCTCTCCACTAATGGCCGCCATATTTAATAAATAAAAATAGCGTTTCGTATGCCGTGGAAATCCGCTGTCTGAATCTCTTCGGTGGAAATGCACACTTCAACCAGATGTCTTCTTGCTCCCTGGAATAGAATATAACGTAGTTATTTCTTTTGCTCCATGTTTCTTTTTGCGGTATACACAGCGCCAGGTGGTTTCCCAGGCAAGATCAGGCTTTCTCGCTTCTTATGTCATCGATGTCACGTTATTAGGTACTGAATTCAAACACTCGTGACACTCGTGACTTTTCGGCATCACAGCGAAGATTGTCGAAGTGCCGTTCACCGGCGTTCAATTGCTCTGCTTAGATCCTCAGAACATTCTTTTTTAACCCTTTAAATCCTAAGGGCGCCCAGTGTCTAATTTCTCCTCACATTAATAACCCTGAGTCGTTCATTAAGATCGCGTATCGCCAACGCCAAGCTAAGAAGCTTTGATTGTTAAACAATTTTTCCTTTTCAAGGAAAACGTACAGTGGCTGGAAGGGGAGAGAGGGGGGTGCGGTGGGGTGGGGTGGGGTGGGATGTACAGAGAAGGGCACAAATATGGATTTCCAAATAAAACGACTAAACGAGTGTTGCTTAGGTCCAAGATATCAACTCTCAAGTCCATGAGAGGTGGAATTCACTAGACGTTTTCTAAGGAGCTACTGTTTTTGCTTGACCTCCTCCAGAAAGGGAAGTGTTTTCGTTATTTCGTTCCTCCATTTTGGTATCTCTCATTTGGACCTAGACTATGCTGACTGTGCCGATCTAATATGGTTGCCTGCCTCACAACACCCTCCCCCCCCCCCTTCTCCTCCTCCAGAACCTCTATATCCCTTGGTTTGAACACGGAATAATCAATCGGTGGTTAAGATTCGATACGCAATCAACTGTACCTGTCTGTTTAAAGTTGGTGTAACTCCCGTTAAATTCCGGTGAACGGCCGGTTTATTCAATTTTACGAAACATATCTGCTTTGATATTATATAATTATTATTATTCTTATTTGACGCAGAAATCGAGGTACCTTCTCAGGGATTAATCGTTTTTAAAGCGGCATTGTTGATACATGTACCATGGCAAAGAGAACAATGGAATCAAGTAATTTCTAAGAGAAGGGGAATGTGGGGGGGGGGGGGGGAAGGGGTGCGTACCTTGCATTAATTGATGTCTAGCAATTTGTATCAGCGGGCTCGAATTCGTTCGGCGATGGCGACTGATCAGTGGAGTATCTTGCGCTAGAAAAGATTCAGTCACTGAGACAGGGGGGCTTCCTTAACAACACCCTGGGGTGGGGTGGAAGTAACTAAGAGGGCAAAATGAATCAAGGAGGGGTATCACTGTTTTAATGAGGACCGGAATGGTGGGGATAAACTGTAGTCCCGTTTATAAATTCTCACTAGCAATAACGCCTCGGTGAATTATGTTTGGGTAGGGCAAAGAATATACTCCGCTGAAGAAATACGGACACTACTCATTATAAACAAATATTTGTGCTTTATTACATGTAAAGCGTCATTGAAGTGCTTTTCTGTGAGGTGTTTCGATTCACTTGGTGGAATTCTCTACCTAGTTAATTTCGTTGATAGTCTAGATGCAAATTCCAATCAAGGGTCGGAAAGTGATCCGTAATTGTTTGTTGTTGTCGTTTTTTTTATTCGTTTTGATTGGTCCCGCAAATTTGCGCCATTCTCTCAACCAATCAAAAGCAAAACTGATACCAGTCACGACTTCGTCGCCCGCGTTTTCCCGCGCGTTAGAAAGTTTTGTCGGTTGTACTCTGAGTTCTCATTGGCTCTTTAAGGTATTTTCCTTTCTTCTGATTGGTCGTTGTGATTATTATGGTTTCGGTTTTACGACAGTCAGTCGAAAAGCGCTCCAATGTATTATTGAATGATTCTGTGTTTAGCTAACTCCATTCAATAGAGGGTTGGCTCCACCACCGAGCTTTTCGATAGCTTCAATTTTTTCGCCAAATTCTAGCTTTTCCTTTCGGAGTCTTTCCCTTTCTTCAACCAATTGACCCTTTTAAAAGAACAGTGAAACTGATTTCAGTACATGAAAAGCAATCAACACTACGAAAATCAACAGCAGTAAACTGACTTTGAAAAAAAAATGCACAACCAACGATAGTTCAACACGTAGTCTAGATGTGGAAAATACAGTACAAGGTGGTACATTCCAAAAAAAGGACACAGGAGGAACGCTACAAAACTGCAAAATCACGCCATAATTACAGGAACAAATAACTGTACACACAGTAACAAAGCAAACCGAGTGAAAGCACATGGCAAAGTCTACCTCCAAACCGGCTTAGTAAACCGCTGCTGTGACTTAACCTAACCTAAATTACATTTAGCCTCGTTTCAAGTAAGCAAAAATAAATAAAAATATTAACGGCAAGTCAATAATTACTAAAGATTCCATTTCAAGTTGTGTTGGAAGGCTAAAAAAAATCCGAAGTGCAACGTAAATAACTGTTAAAAGATATCAAAATTAAAATCAGCAATTTTACAAAATACCTTTTCCAATTCTAATCTATGTCTTTCCTCGTCAAGTTCTTGTTTCCGTGCGTTTATCCATTCCTCATTTTCTACTCTGTGTTTGTTTATCATGTCCTCCAGCTCCTTTTGAGTAAGAGTATATAAACATAATACGCCGATCTATTCAGGTCTTAAGCTCCTCCCCCCTCTCCCCCTCAGGCAACCCCAGTGCAGTCAACCGTCATCCGTGACCAGGGGTTAGGGGGATTTGGACTGGAAGTGTCAAATCCTTCCGGCGGAATACATGTGTTTACCTTTTAATATAAAAGTCTTTAAAGGTAAAGAGAGTTCAATTTCGCGAGCTGGTGGCTCAGAAGAAAAGGTCGTTAAAGGCTATGTCTTGAAGCCTGGTTAATGAGTGGAAAGTCATAGTTGCTGATTTTGCCTTTTAGAAAATCGACCATCAAATACGACACTTTTCCCCCGGGGGGGGGGAAGGAGGGCAAAAATGTTAAAGCTTCGAATTTATCGACGCACAATTTAAGCCGCACCTTTCCTAAGCAGAACGAAAACAACGTAAATTCATCTAATTAATAATAATAATGATAATAATAATAATAATAATAATAATAAACTGTATGGTAATAAGTATTGAGGAATGATGATAATACCATAAAGTCAGCTTTTACCTTCTGTTGTTTCTCATACAACTCAATATGTGATGTCCTTTCTTCTTGGAAAGCTTCCACCGCGTTCTTCAACGCTTCCCTCTGTCTGAAAAAGACGCACGAAACAGGCATGAAAAAGGTTGTGCTGTGTATGAAGAATCAATTTTACAGCGCTGTGAGTGTTTGATAGACAAACTCTTGCGACGCAGAGGGGTAGTCTTCAATAACAAGACCTGAATCCGTTAGTGTGCCTCACAGAGAAAGTTTTAAGAATATACTTCGAACAAAACCAACTCTGCATTCAAGTTTGACGTTTTACGATCGGAAAATTTAATAGAGACGTCTTAGTAAGCAACATGAAAAAAAAAAGTCAAATTCACGGAATTTCACGAACTACACCAATCGCACAAGCTGCCAAAACTGCACCAAAAGGGCATCAAATAAGGCAACAACACTAAATACGCAAAGCACAACAAATCCAGCAGCAGCTTCAAATGCCCAAATTACCGCAACATCAAGAAACTACACCAAGTGCGGCAATTTCATTAATCATGCCAACCACCGCAAAAACACTTACTATATCGCACACAGATAGTTCCATATGCACTTTCTACAAGATCTACCACAACCGCGCTATGTGCATCAATTTCATCAACCACACAAACTATGGATTTGCGTGAGCTCAGTACACTAACAACACAACTAAAGCACGAATAGATTTCTCAAAGTCGGAAATACTAAATGCAGTTATATCTTTGAAAAGTTCAGGAGTGTTTACCTGTACCAAATTGTACGAGTCATCATTCAAGTATCCTATTTACTGATACAATTTTTAAAATGAATTCCTTAGAACCAAAATTTCAATTTTTAATTGTTTCTTATCAATTTCATCTCCCTACACTACCAGGGATCAACTGCGGTGCTCAAAGCCGTTAACCGTGCGAAAATGTTTGCATTAGTATACTATTACAAACGGATTACACTTTTCGCAGCCTGTAGAAAAAGTTTAGTCCTCAAAACAAACCTTAACAACAAAAAGCAGGTACACAAAAAAAACACACACAAAGACTTACGTTTGAACCTCCGCATACTTGTTTGAAAGATCTTCAAAAATCTCTTCAACTCGTTTGGTGAACGACGCTTTCACATCATCAAACTCAGGGGGTTTAGCAGGCTACACATTCAATAAAATACGCTATCAGTTTTGGAGTTCTGTAACAGACCCTGCTCAGCGAGGCAGCACTCCAAGTTGCAAACGTTTTGGTCGCCATGGCAAGAGGATAACCGCGCTTCGTTCAGTGGCTCGTGTTGAAGAGTCCCAGGCTGCTTTGCAGCCGGTCAAGGGTTCAAGCCCAAGATCGGACCAGCTCTCAGGGTCTTAAAAGAATAACTAAGTAGAATGTGATGCCTTTGCTATGACATCTGCAAATGATATTAGTCATTTTTACAGTAGTCTTCTCCGATAAGAACGGTAAACCGTGGGTTCCGTCTCCTGCATCTTCCCTATCTGTACTGGTTAGCAGGGGTCATTTAAGGAGCCACGCACTCCGTGCGTAGGGCAGACAGCATAGCTCCCTGTATTATGGCCTAGCCTTGTCAATGTTTGCACGTTTCAAAAATGTAAGTATATAAGAGTCCTATACAGAAAGAAGTGGGGCAACAGAGGAAGAAGAAAAAAAATTGGCTACTAGACTTGCAGTGAAGGTCCATAATTTTTGTGTTTTTTTTTTTTTTGCAGACACGAAGAAAGCTGCATCATTAACATAACGTCGTGTTTGTGTTTGGGACTTGAGAGGAGATAAACATTTTCATGAAATAATATAAATGTTCCGTTGATGTTTTTTAATTTTTTTTGTTCTTCCTCCATGGTTGACCTTGGGATATCACATTAACCCTTTCACTCCCAATATCTCATTAGTAATTCTCCTTACTGTCTCCCATACAATTCTTATATCAGTTCGGAGAATTTGGTATAGGATCAACTTGTAAATCCCTAAGTAATATTTTTCTTTATTCTTATCACTTGTATTCTTGAAATAGTATTGGTATTGTCAGGAAAAATTCTGTATTGAATCCTTACCTCGGTAACAGCAGGAATAACAGGTCTGTACGGTGCAGGAACTTGTATCGACAAACCGTAAGATGTCAGGGGGCCTAACATATCACTACCGCCACTGAAAAATATATCAGTATATACTAATTTAGTCACTCCCCACTCCCTTAGGGAGCTTTTGAGTTGTTGTTTTATGTCTCACTGCTCACGTGACCATGAGCTCACATGTACAAAAAAGTGCGTGTTCCTTGTGAGAGTCTGTCGAAAATGTGTGATAATTGTGTCGTTCGTCTTTAGGTCAAGACAAAGAGCTCGAACCTCTCACGCAATCTATTGCAAACAAACCAGAGTGTTTTGAATGGCGGGGAATGTGGGTGAGCGAAAAAACCCTTCTGTTGCAGTCAAAAAGGCTCAGTTGACATGATTAGCAAAGTCAGTGGGCGATATATCGCGATCACCTTCAAGGTGACGGACAGCCTTCCTCACATTGTTCCCTACTCCAGAGGAGTTAGTGACACGACCAAGTCGCTTTATTTCCTTCCACCACTCAGACGGGGAGCACTCCTTCAGATGCTCGGCGCTCATTGCAGTCAGATCGACATTACGTGCGTTTATGATTGATACAATTTCGCATGAGTCTAAACCCAGTATGATCGCCTTGATTGCGAGCTCTTTGGCGTTTCTTAATCAGGTTCTTGAGGGTAGGGCTGATCTAAGGCGGTTCTGTAGGGTGCAGAGTTTTGGTTCTCAAGGAAAGCACAGAATCAAGTCCAGTTTCACTGATAGTTTAAAGCATCAATACCTCTCCTTCACATGAGTGTACTGTGCTAACTATGGCTGGAACATCAACCCGCTCAAGATAAATCTGCATTGCGTAACGATTACTAATCCTTAAATCTCTTGAGAAGATTGTTTGTTTTGAAAATAACAACAGCAATAATAATCATTATCATCATCATCATAATAGCAATAATAAACAAACCTGGACAGAGATGACGACAGTACGTCTGTTTCTAAAAAAATTCAAATACGAACAGTCAGCTTTACATTGGAGTAGAGAATAACTGCCAGAATGTTTAAAAATATATTTTTCTCTGTGTTCTTTAAATGATTTCCGTATTTTTCCAGCCTCACAGGAGGAGAGAAGACTACGCACAGCCAAAAACAAAGGACTGAGTATTCTGCAGACAAGTTGCAAAACCACTCCCATCCTGAAAGAAACATCACTGTGTTTTTAACTGAAGTAATTTAGTAACTTGCCTGTCATTTCTTGGGGGAGGTGCTTCAAGGCAGCACGTGTCTGCAATATGCAAACATCATCAAAATCCTTCTGGTCATCCATTCCGCCAAAAATTATGAGCTGGAAAAGGCAGAGAAAGAGAATAAATCAATATCAATGATCTGCGTGAAACCTTTCTTTCTTGATGGGACACAAACCTTCTTTTTAGCTTCTTTGACAAACACAAGGTTAAGTATTTAAAGCTTTACCTGTCCGTAAATCATCACAGCAGTATGCCCGTGCCTTCTGTCAGGTCCTTCACCGGAACATTGAAGTTTCTTCCATTTCAGTTTAGCTGAAACGGGATAACGTACCCAGGTATAAATAACAGCTCCCATTTCACCTAAAAATATGCTTGGACATTTGTCTGCAAAGACTAACGATTCTTAGCATAAATCTACCGACGCTCTATCACAGAATGCTGCAATCTGATTGGCTGCACTTCATGCAATATATCACACGATAGATGGAGAGTAGAGTGAGAAGCCAAGCAAGACGCAAATCAATCAAGGGGGTCGGTTTTTAAAGAAACTGTGGCGCTGCGTCGGTGGGAGAGTATAACATAGTAATTTAGTATTATCAACTGAGTCGATAACGTAAATTGGCCACCATAAAGAGTTTCACAGCTGACTTTTCGAGCATTAGCCCTCAGTCAGAGCGAAGGGTCTTTCAGTCTTTCGCTCCGAGACGTCAGCTTTGAAACTCCTTACGGTCGCCTATTTACGCTATCGACTCAGTTGATAATACTAAATTACCGTAATATGCAAATCAAGATGGCCGAGTCATAAGAATATACCAAGCCAACACCACATCACTTACATTAAAATGATAAATAAGGATTCAAAGTATTCCCCGTTTTAATGGTAAATGATTTTACGTTGGTGTACGTTCAATGAAGCAACCAGTACAAAACAACTTTCTCAAGACTCTGCTTGACATTTCCATAAGATTTTTCTCTCCCTATAATCCACTGTGCAAACACTTCTCAGAGAAACAAAACAATAGCAACAACAAAATAATACCTTTGGCACTACGCCTTTGTTTCACTATAGCAGGGAGCTGTGCGGAAATCTTAAAGTGATTTTTTCGATTTATTTTTGATGTTTTTTCCCCAAAATTTGAGTTGGCGAACTCAGATGTAACTTTTTTGAGTGTGTAGCCCATATTGCACAGTTAAGTTGTCTTGACAAAAAAAGGATAATGAAGAAACAAGCTGTTTACTCACTCAAACTAAGCTTGTATATGTCATCAAACGGTGTTGTAACTTTTGCCACATCATTTGAACCCCCAAATAAATAAATGTCCTGTAGAAGAAGATGGAAAAAATATTAAAAATTAGGGGCACCATTGAAAATAATTACAAATCGTGATATATCTATATATTCAATGCCTTTTAAATAAATATAATTCAGTTATCATTAAAAAAGAAAGAAATATCAAGTGTCAATGTACCTGTAACAAATAGAAATGGAAATAAAATATGCATTTGTTCTTAAACCCCTACTCTCCCATCCCTTTTTATAGCCAGACATGGGTAACCCCCCCTTCAACCCCCCCCCCCCCTCCCCCAAACTAGGGCATTTCCTTTTCTTGTTCTCATTTATTTGGATGAGAATTAAAACTGGTCCAAAATTCACACATAACAACTGATGACAAATGGAAAATCTTGTTTCAAATCATGGTAACTTAATTCACACTTATTCAACCTTGTAATGCGCCAATCAATTTGAAGCTTTAACCTCCTCCCCCTCCTCAGGGAAACCCACAGACCCACAGGCATTTCCCATCGGCATTTGACTGTCATCTGTGCACTGGGGGTGGGAAATTTGAACCAGAAGTGTACAGTCTTTCCAGAGGAGTACAAGTGTTGAGCATTATCATTGCTCATTTCACATAATTCATCATGCTTCTGTAATAAGAACTCCTCTACTGCCCAGATCATGGTTCCTCTTGCCAATCCAAAACATAACTAGAATCCTATGGTACATCAGCATCAAGTTAGCTTAAGTATTTAACACCACTTTATGTTTTTTAAGACACTCACTGCTGTTTTAAGGGTGTTTCATACAATACCTTGCTATGATGTGCACACAAGGTGTGAAGACTCCTTGTGTGTGGTTTATGACCCTGTACATTAACAGCTTCCCATCTCAGTGTCACTGCAGAGTAAAATCAAACATACATACTGTACAGCTCAGAAATACTTGGCCCTAAATGCAAATGAAAACTGTATTAAAGAAAGCGCACACATGCGTGCAATTTTTTCAAATGCACTCAAAAAAATATGCTTGAAAGAAGCTCATTAGTATGTGTGAAGCAGTCTTTCATTATACCCTTTGTTTAACTTTGAATGGTGTGTTAGATTTATAACACAGGAGGGATTCTGATGTTGGTGACATTAAGTGGTTCTGTCCCAAAGTGTTTGGCATCAGTACATTTTTGAAATGGTTTGCCTTCTTTGTGAAGAAAAAGGAAAAAGTTTTTGACCTGCTGGGTACCTCTTTAGAAAGCAAACAAGATCAAGAGATGTATTTAGAACATTTGTCTACTTTGGCTGGATTTCTTCACTATATGGAGAAATAACGAATTACTTTTGTTTGGGAATTGAGAGAAAATTGAAATGAAAAAGTTTGCAACACTAAACATTATATTAACCAATTTCTTCCATACCTGTATCAAAGACATGAAAATCATTATACCACAGCTTCTTTCCCCCAGTCCCTCCCATAATGTAAAACTTCTCACCAGCCACAGTGCAAGCATGATCACATCTGAAACAAGAAATCGCCAGTCAAAAGTGTCTTGTAAATAAAATTACATTTTTGCATTTCCTTAAATAAGGGTTACACTTTTATAAGCCCCCTTCCCAAATCAATGCCCACCCCCTTGGCCATAATGTCAAACATCAAACAACTGCTCCTCTCAACTAAGCTCTAGTTAACAACAATTATTGACAGAAAAATTGACAACAAATAATAGAAGTGAAGGTAGCTACTGGTGGAAAATGACAAGCCGTGAGGGGGCACGGTTAACATACTCCTCTATACACTGAGGTAAATATTTGTTTTAGTATGTACTAAAACAGTGAGATAATATACCACAAAAAGATAATTTTAACTCATGTATTCCTACAATTATAAGAATGAATACCTGGGTGAGGGAGGGTTTCCAGATGCTTTTAGAGGAGTCCATGTTAAATTCCCTTTGGCAAAAAAAACCAAGTTAAAACAACTGATAGCAATGGCATATTTTCAATGCTGATAACCTTCTGTTTCCTCATGAGGGGCTTTCCTTGCTCCAAACATGAAGAAGTATTTGGACAAGACAAGCTTTCTTTTTAAGAGTGAAGTTTATTCAGCAACTCAACAGTCTAATTCTTGCACTCTCACACAATATAAATGGTTCTATTTTTAAGCACGAACCGCATATAATTACAATATGAACAAAGAACCTTCCATCTAGGGAGAAACCATGGCAAGCATGCTTATTTAGTATGCAAAGGCATAGTACAATACCTTGGCTGCCAGATTGTTCTCAAATTTCACAGTTTACCCCCAAGTTTTGCTTCTCAGCCAAATATTCATTCTTTGGACAATCTCTCAGCCATGGACATTATCATTCAACATACCAGCCACTTAGAGGGGTTTATACTAAAATAAGATTCTGTAAATCAACTAGAGATTACATTTCTTTATTAGTAAGCACACCTGTGTTCAGCATATAGAGAGTATTTGTGGCAGTCCCATGATAAATTCCTCCAAATATATACAATGTGTCTCCTACTACTGCAGTTGTGTGTCCTAAGGCTTTGGGTTGACGTCCTTGAGTTGGACACAACTCCCAAGATAATGTCCCTGTAAAATAATGAAGAAAAATACAATAATCATTAAATGCTACTCTTATTTTAACCCTTCAACCTTCTCTCCACATCAGCACTCCATGACAAGACCATTTTGGTTGCCGGAACAAGTGAATCTGTTGGTGACCAACAGATTGAAAAAAGAAAAAAAAAAGAAATAGTTGCAATTACATTGTTTAGCTCACTAACTACCTCATGTAGTGCTCATCAATATGAGGGATTTTTTTTTTCTTTTTGGTAGGCCCAAAATATTTGACAGAGACCCAGAAAATTTTAAGCAGCCATCATGATCCTCTTGATCACCAAGAATTAATCATTTCTAAACTTTCATATACAGCACTGTGGTCTAACAATGTGGTCTAGCTACCGGTAAGTGGCCTATTCAGCTAGGGCTTCTTCCAGTTTCCTTGGCATGAAGCGTCTAGAAGTAAATTACTACTCCCTCCTGGATGAGATTTTAGTCAATGGCAAGGCTACCCCTTGGGAGAGAGAGGCACTGTGAACGTAAGAGTTTGCCCAAGAACTCATCCCATTGACCCTACCCATGCCAGTCTCAAACCCTGAACCCTCAGAAGGAGTCCAGCACACCAATTATTATGCTACTACATCTCCTCTACAGTCAAACAAGTTCTATCAAATTTTAACTTGACCTAAAAAATTATTATACTTCAACAGTAATTAACATTAACAATGGTTTACATTTAGTAATGCCATAATTTATACTAACCAATATCATAGGCATACAACCCATCTAAACATTCATCAGATTCTGGATAATTTAATCCACCAAAAAGATAGAGAACAGTACCAACAGCACTGAAAATTTAATAACATTCTCAAATGAGATCTTTAGTATAATGAACAAGGAAAATAAATTTGTGGACTTCACAAAGAGTCAGCGGCACAGATGCCATTTTGCCCAGTGTGAACATTTTGTTGTAAATGCACCAGATTACCCCTTTCTAGTACCCCTTAAGTCACTGAAATATTTCTACGAAAGATGATACTTAAACATCACTTTTAATTATAAATAATTAATTGACACTTTAACATTAGGCACAAGCAGTTTGGGGCATTTCAGGTGTGAATGCATTTAATGTAACATATACAGACTACATGCCCAGTGTTTTTTTTCTTTTGGAACTTAAATAAGCTATTTTCAAGGTCTATTATGTTCCCATAATGAAGAACTGTGGTCATAAGTCTCCTTTATCATTTCATAAATTTGTCTGTTTGAAATAAGCTTCCTTTTGTGTACCTCAAAGTGTGTCCATCCCTTACACAAGGTATATCTCCCAGTTGTTGCAATCTTTCCCAGGTGACCTGTATTCCAACTAATAATGAAAACAAGGTATCAGGCATTTCCTAGTAATGAAATCCTGGATAATTTAAAGTTTAAGGATCGAGGCTCAAGGCTATTTAAGCTGAGGGAGAATGGATCCAAACAAATGAATCCCAAGCAAAATCCTCTGGTGAAATTATCTAGCAAAAGTTATAAACAACAAGGGTGACCACAAATCAAATGAACATTGCAGGGCCTGTATGTTTCCAAAAGCTGAATGTGTTTATTTGCAAAATAAAATTGAAACTTTAATTAAGAATAAGAAATGTTGACTCTTTCATCCAAAATCTTCCCCAGTAATTTCAATTTCAACTTAGTGCACTATTTTTTTGACAGCTTTCTTCTTCTCTAAGCCAGCTGTCCTGTTGTCATGGCAACAGATAAGGCTTTATGGGCACCATTAAAGAATTCCGTTACTGAACAACAGTTTCATCCAGATATTAAAAAAATCCCCAATAGTGAGTCTGAGAGTCCTATAATCTTGTGTTATTAAAGGCACTTGCTTTTAATTGCAGAAAACCCTTTCAAGCATTTTGTGGTATAATATGACTGATGATGGATCCTATGAACAGACTTTGTGCAGCAACTTACTTTTAAGAACAAACAGGTCATTCAAGTAAACAGGGTCACTGGTGGATTCACTGTGTTCGCCACCAAACCAACTCCCACTGCTACCACCAAAGATGTATGCCTTCTTGTCAACAACCGCTGCTGCATGACCCTGCCTGAGAAACACACAATTTTCACCCTTTCGATGAACTCCTTTTTAAATTTTGCTATCAGATAATGAGTATCACTTTTACAACAATAATTTTAAAATGAAAAAAGGAAGCCTTCAATTTGCATTTCAAACATCTAACTCTTTAACAACCAGAAGAGATTAGCAAGTAACTTCTCAGACATAGTTTGATGCTACTCTGGTTTGCAGATTTAATGAATGTAACCGAAGAAGTTACAATTCAGTAATCTTTGGTTACATTCATTAAATGTGCAAACCAGAGTAGCATCAAACTATGTCTGATTGTCCACCTGGTTGCTGTGTGAACTTTAATGTACGTAACTTCTCCCTATAATATCCATACATCATCTAGCAAACAGGTACTGAGAAAACTCAAACTTATCAGGTAGAAGTTATTATCTTGATCTAACACAATTCTCCTCACTAATTTATAGGAAAATTTGAAGACTGAAGTAATCAGATCTTGAGAGTTCAAGGGTGAAAAAGGCACAACATCAAAATAACAAAAAGAATGCAGCACAATTGGCCACCATGTAAATAATAAGAACAATAAATATTATTGTAATAACATTTTTTTTTTATATATAAAAATTACACTAAAACGTTTTTAAAATCAAATCCTTCATAAAGATTCTTGCTAAAAAAAGGTCTTTTTAGTATTATATACCTTTAAGACCTTTTTTTGAGTATGTAGGGTTTGGATTTTACCATTTTTATTTGTATCATTACCAGTATATATAATATTATTTACATTACATATTTTCTTGTAAATCTTGAACTTAAGAAAAGAGGAAAAAGATAAAATACTGAGAACTAATGACTTGTCAGCAAAATAAAAAAGATCAGACTCAAAATTTCTCTATAGAATAAAACTATTTTATAACAGCCAACATATTTTTTTCCTCAAAAATATTTCCCAAATGTTCAGAGTTTTTCCCTTTGCTCTTGAACTTTTGCGGGCAGTAGGGCTAACCTCGTGATGGTCACCAACAATTATCTTAGCCCACAGCTATGAGACTGTTGTCATGCAATCTTCCCCAGGTGGAAATCTTATTAAGATCTTACTAAGATTCTTGTAAGTTTCTTACTAAGATTCTTATTAAGATTCTTAATTAAGAATCTTGTAAGACCTTACAAGATCTTGTAAGATCTTGTCACAAGATTCTTACAAGAATCTTGTAAGATCTTACAAGAATCTTGTAAGAATCTTGTAAGATCTTACAAGAATCTTGTAAGATCTTACAAGAATCTTGTAAGATCTTACAAGATCTTGTAAGAATCTTGTGACAAGATCTTACCTGATCTTGTAAGATCTTACAAGATTCTTGTAAGAATCTTGTGACAAGATCTTACCTGATCTTGTAAGATCTTACAAGATTCTTGTAAGAATCTTGCGACAAGATCTTACCAGATCTTGTAAGATCTTACAAGATTCTTGTAAGAATCTTGTGACAAGATCTTACCAGATTCTATAAGATTCTTAACTAAGAATCTTGATAAGTATCTTAGTAAGAAACTTACAAGAATCTTACAAGATCTGGTAGGATTCCTGTGACAAGAATCTTAATTAAGTACCTTCACAAGTTTTCAAAAGAACTTGTTAAGATTCTCAACAATGTCTTAATGATCTCTAAAAGAACTTACAAGAACTTGTGAGATTTTCAAACAACTTACAAGAATTTTTGCAGAATCTGTAAAAATTCTTAAGTATCATATTTTTTTCAGACCATAGTAGGTAACTGATGGTTTATGCAATATTCAGTAACTGGATGATTGAGGAATGGAGATCACAACTAAGAAAGAATTTCTTCATCCAACATTAAGCAAAATTTATTGCAAATTCTCAACACTGTGAAATTAATTACTAAAAAATATCTTGATAAGAAACGTTAACTGGTAAACATGCACGATTTAAATGACAACTGTACAAGAAGAGTTCTTGTTCTTCCCTTTGGTGTGTTTTAAAAATTTAAAAAAAACAATTGTTTTAATTGTTGGAGTCATTTGACAGTTTGATTTGAACTACCATAGTTATCCTTACACAAATAAGCCATAATAACTAAAGGCATGTCCCAGTTTTAAATTGTTCTTCGTTTGATTCAAACTGCAATGGTTTTTCTTCTTTTAGAATAATTTAAGCATGAAAACAAAAAAAAAAACAACAAAATTTTGTATTGCAGCAAACGTGTTCAAAGAATTAAAGCTCACAACACTCATCTCAGTTGGTATTTTAGTCAATTTGACAGCTACTTGACAAGCAAATTTGCAAATATTTCAATTTTGTACAAATATCAACCAAGCTTTAGTTCATTCAACATTGCCCTCTACATTGTGAACTTTTCTCTTGGAATCCAAGCAATTTTTTTTATTCAAGTAGAGCCTTATTTGAGACCACCTCTTATTCATTTGGGCATCACCAAATTTCTGATTTATGGCTCCTGTGGGAAGAAAAAAAGAAAAAAAGAAAATAGTAATTGGTATACAGGTACAAAATATAATAAAACCTTGAGAGCGTATTTTTTAAAATCCCTGCCAGAGAGGAGTAATAGGAGCTTGGTTTCATTGTGAGGAGTACTTACTAAGGTAGAGGGGAGGAGCTTCTCAATGGTTCTCCTTGATCACCATCATGCCTCATCTGTATGCAAAGGAAAGGAGGTAGTGACTATCTTTAACAAGAATTTATCATCTTTAAGAGCAAAATTTTTATGCACAGGTTCCCAGTTATGAATCTTGGCAATTTGCACTGCCCAACTCCAATCCAACAAACTTTGTTTACGCTTTGCACTGCTGAAACAGCTATTCCAAATTCCCACAAAAAGTTGATAAATGAAAAATTACCTTTTTACAATCAGGAGTTGCCACCCTTCTATCCCATTCTGTGCTTGTAGCATTAAGATGGGACTCAAAGTCTACTTTATTCAGGATAAAATCATTTTTACAGGTGATCCTATTTCTCCAGTTCTCCTGTGAATATGAATTGAAAAAATGTTTACATTTGTTGAGCAATCCCTCCACTGAATTAAGTTTCATTAACCTTTAGAACAAAGAAAATTGTGAGAAAGGGAAGCAAGGAATCATGACTCAGCATTAAATGAAAACCAGAAAAAAATACACACACATTCACAAAACAAAACAAATAAAAACTAAACAGAACCAAACAAAATACAAAAAATGTTGCATGGAATTAATACAGGTATAGAATGTGTTAGAGTAAAAATTAACAGGATAACAGTGCCAAAATTCTTCCTTAAGCCATCTAAGTCAATGAAGTCTTGAAGGAGGGGGGAAATGAACTATCATGCACCAACATTGAATATTTAGAGTTCTTACATCATCAGAAGAACTTCCCATTTTTTGGTAATTTTTGTTTGCTTTGGGAAGATTCCCATCACTGTGGACATGGTCGTGATAATCAAACCCAGTTTGGCTTTCATCATCATCAGTGGAAACTTTTAAGTAGAACGTGGCAATTTATAATTCATTATTTGGGAATAAAGTAATTCCATAATCGATTTCGCGTTGTTATTGCACCCTTCTAGCTTAACTTCTAGTGGTTATTAGTAAAGCCGAAGACAAATTAATTGTTTATTGTGAACCATTTCCATGCGAGACGACTGGAAGCTACGATGATTCTGCCTACAACACTTAAATCCGGAACAATCTCTCTTTTAAAACTGACTTGAGAGAATTGCTACAAGTGCAGTAAGGTTAGCAGCCGCCGTTACGGGGTTTTGATGATGATAGCGTTACATCTCGTGTCAGTTTCCACTCAATTCTAAACAAAAACGCTTCCTGACGAAATCGAACCCTGACGAGATTTTATGATTTGCCTTATATAAAAATACCGTGGCCTTGCAATTACATAAACTTATCGTCACTTTTTTCGTCCATGCTAAAAGAATCTAAAAAGTGCGAGAAATAAGTCTATCGCATCACCTTCCAGCAGATGTGTAATGTTGATAACGTGAACTTAATGAATAAAAGTCAGTAGCACTTACCTTCGGGATGATTTGCCTTCATTTGCTTCAGTTGCAGTCGTGCACTAGTTGCTTTTTTGGAAATCTTCTCAAGATACTTAAACTACCAAGACCAATGTGTTCCTTGAGTTATGAAGCGAGTGTCGTGCACAATCATACATGTGCTTTCTATCTGCTTAGATGAGTAAACTATTCACCTGAGGCCACTTCACGTGACAGAATAAAACAAGGATATCGCAACCTTGAATGTGTAATCGTAGTGTTCTTTCACAAGAAAAGCAAAACGCGATTTATCTTCTCTGGTGTGCTGTAAACTCATGTTACTTACCGACTGCGTCATTTTCTGTATTTTAAGCGACAGTAACATTAGTGATTTTGCAAAGAACTTGGCTTGTAAAATCCTAATTCTCGAGATCATTATTCTTCGCCAGGGCTTTAGACACAATTAAATTTCGCAACGAGGTAGATAACACTCAACCAAAGTAAAATTTCTGTAGAACTTTGCCGAAACAAAATGGCGCGTGAACGGTTGACAACAACGGTCGAGTGAACAATTTGTAATTTTGCGCCGGCCGTAGCGGGAGACTGGGGAGAGCCTTAGTGAAAGTACAAAATGTCACGCAACTCTCGCAAGTATTTTGTAAGTAACTACCTATAAACTTTTTAAAAATACTTTTAATTTCTGCCATCTGACCGGTCTGCAAATTTTCGATGTTTATTTGTTAGTTATATTGTAAAGAATTTGGTCGGTAAAATCCTAATTCTCAAAATCATTCTTCTTCTTTAGGGCTGTAAGGCACGGTTAAATTTCTCAACCAGGCAGATAACACTCGACCAAAGTAGAATTTCTGTCGAACTTTGTCCGAAACGATATGATGCAAAAACGGTTAACAACAACGATCAAGTGTACAATTTGCAATTCTGCGTATGCGCTGTGGCGTGGAATGCCTTGGTGAAAGTACAAATTTCGTGCAACTTTCTTGAAAAATATTTTTACAAGTAGCTAGCTATAAATTTTTTTTAAATACATCTTTTCATTCTGCCATCTGTCTGCATACTGCCATATTTTTTTTTCTGAACCATATCAGCGAAAGTCTCTTGCTTGTGGAATGTGGTGACATTATCTATGGGTGTCTTTATGTTCAAGGCAAAGATGGGAAGGTTTAATCCCTTTCTAGACACTCCCTATGAACATGATTAGTGATTATTTAAACTAGCTGTTCAGTATATTTCATAATCAATCATCAAATGTAATCTGAAAAGTCTGTCCAAATTTAATCTGTTGATACCATAATTCCAGTGGAACAATTACCTCATTAGAAAGCAGCTGCATGTGTATTGTGTTCTCGGGTCTGAAATTTGCACACCATACCATGGAAGCTTACTTGACGTTATTTGATCCCCTTTTGGACATGGGATTTTTCACATCAGGTGTGAGAGGTTTCAAGCCTTATGCATCCCCATGCTCTCTTATGAACAGAACAGGATAAGCATTTCAAGTTACTCAAGAATGTACTGGAATGAACTTGATAAAATCTTGTCAAGAACATTTAAATTCCTACTGATCTTAAAATTTTGATTCTTACAAAACTCTTAGATGAACTTTAGATGAAATCCTGTCTAGAATCTTTATGATGTTACATTTACAAATCTTACTTAATTATTAAGATTCTTAACAAACTTACCAAGATCTTGTCAAGAAGCTTGTAAGATCTTCCTTTTCTTAAAGATTAGGATTCTTACAACTGAGATTCTTAAGTGAACTTTATATGATGTTGTTAAGAACTTTCAAGATCTTAATGCCCATGTGTTGTAAAATTTTTTTTAGGATTCTTAAAAGATTCTTAAATAAACTTAATAAGATCTTGTTGAGAACCTTTCAAGATCTTAACCCCCATTTCTTGTAAAATTTTGTGAGGATTCTTACAAGATTCTTAAATAAACTTAATAAGATCTTGTTAAGAACCTTCCAAGATCTTAATCCCCATGTGTTGTTAAATTTTGTCAAGATTCTTACAAGATTCTTGTATAAACTTAATAAGATCTTTTAAGATCTTACAATGCTCAAACCTGGTTAAGATTTGTTCAAGAAATTTGGCAAGATCTTATTAAGATTATTAATTCTTAATAAGATCTTAGTAAGATCTTCATCTTAATTGCCATCTTATAAGATTCTTACAAGATCTTCCAAGATCTTACAAGATCTTCCAAGATCTTAATAAGATTTCCACCTGGGTTCACTCTACTTGATGTACTAATACTACTACTAGTCTACTACTGCTACTGCTACTGCTACTGCTACTGCTACTGCTACTGCTACTGCTACTGCTACTGCTACTACAACAAATGATAATAATAATAATAGTAATAATAATAATAGTAATAATAATAATTATTATTATAACAAAAGTAATAATAAAAAAATAATATTTTTGCCATGATACAGAAGACCCAGAATATATTATTAATAAACAATGATTATTCTCGTGCAAGATGCACCTGTAAATTTTTTCAAGGACTAGAAATTACACTCGCCCTGCAGACTCACTGATGGTGCCGTGGATCAATTCGTTTGAAATAGTTTTAAGTATTTTAAAACTTCGCCGTAAAACTACGATACTATAATATTTTAAAATTAAATGCTACTGAGCTCAGGAAGACAACATGAAACAAACTTATTATTCTTAAAGTGATTGTACATAATCCAAAATACAAAATCTCAGATCATGGTTCACGATACCGTTTAAGTACGCCTGATAATGCCTTAAGAAAAATCAAAACGAATCTATAAAAAAAATTGCATAGGAATTTAAGTTCGATCCGTTTGCACGTCAAATGCAATTTAGACATCGAAACACCCCAAAACCGCAAAATTAGTTTACCTTGGAGCTGGGACAGGTCCATTTATTGTTTTCTTTACCCAACAGCAGGAGGACGAAGTCATTTTGGAGATAAAAATGTAAAATCAATTCAAAGTCAGATTTACCATATCTACCATTTGTTTGGTTCCCGCGCTGCTAAGAGCTATTCGGAAACGGACGTGCGCAAGGGAAACTGGTAAAACTGAGCCCACATGGAACTTATTGGAGAGCGGTTATTGATAAAATTTTATGCACCGGTGCGTGAGACGAGCAGCTGGCCTCATAAAGAACAGCGAATACCAACAATAATTCATCTGAGATTTTTGTTTTGTCAGCGTAAATAGTGAACACTAAATGTTTCCTAGATGCATAAGGTAATCATAGGAAAGAAGCGTCTTAAGAGATTGGTTTCTCTTCCTACAACGGGCACAAGAAAATGGCGATCGAAAGACTCCCGCGAAGGGCCGACGGGTTCGGTGAGTTTTCTGCAGTAGGAATATGAAATGGGTTAAGCGATCGACTGTGATCTATTACCAATTGGCTCTTTTTGTTATATGTGTGGACATGTTAACTATATCGTGTCATTTTTGCAAACAAATACATAACTTTGCCGTTTATCTGAACATATTTCTGTCACATTACGCAGCAGTATTTTAGAAATATCGTCACGGTGTCTAAAGGCAAACTAGCCTCTTGTTCTTCTTATAAAATTGTTCCCTTGTAGATCGTTCAAAAGAATAACTTAATGTTATGCTCAGGGTGCATTCTTGTGTTCTTTCATTAAAGTCATGGTAACTTGCTAGTGATTCTTGACTATTAGCTCTTCGATGTTTCAAAATCTTATTTTCCTCTAAACCAGTTTTTAGGAAAAGCGCAATTAGTCAACTAGCTTCCGTTCGTAAGACAACATAAGGTTACGAGTGTGTTTCAAACGTTTGTAACCATTATCTCTTCGTGTTGATGAATGTGTTATCGTCAAAGAAAGATGTGGGAAAGAAATTGTCTTAATTGTTCTGCCTTTGTGTTCTGTGGTTATTTCACATCGTTAAGTTAATCGATTCTCTTTATTTTTATGTTTGTGATGAAAAATTTATGAATGAGGTGGCTTTTTTTCTATCCTTCTCTCACGTTATGTTATTGCTTAGATCTACTTTGTTAAGAATAAAAGTTAGAATCTGACAGGAATTATCAATTCCTGTGTATCTCTTTTGATTGCTTATTTCATTTAGTGTTTGCATTTTTAGTACTCCTTGTGTTATGGACATAGTTTTGACAGTAATTTTCATCAATTCTCTAAATTATGCAGGCTTAATATCAACACTTTAGGTTTTCACTGATTTAAATAGTAAAATTCAAACCTCTAATTGTAATGTTTACAAGGGTATTTGTTAATTTTATCATGATACAGTCAAACTTTAATTATCCAAACTTGTGGGGACTGGGCTTAATAGTCCAAATATTGAAAGATCCAGATAATTGGAAAATCCAGATAGTCAAAGTTTATCTGTATTCAGGTTGGGTATTTTTTAATTTTATAATTCCAAGCCTATTCTAGTCTCCCCAAATTAGAAGAATTTATCCTTGGCTACATATCACTGACACTTAAATAAAGTTATTAAGTGATTCTGGAAATCTTAATGTCTCTACAGGGATTTGGAAAACCAAGTGTTTACCATGCCACAGTAGTCATCTTCCTGGAATTTTTTGCCTGGGGTCTTCTCACATCACCTATGTTAACAGTAAGTTTTTATGTGAGAGTTATTTCATTGCTCTAGATACTCATGTTTAGGGGAAGAATCTGTCCCATTTCACAACACTCACGACATGAAATGTAAAACACAGACCAAAATTAGACTCTACATGCTCCTAACCTTGATTTACTTTCATCAGTTGAAGAAAAACTAACTTTTTTAAGTATGGGGTAAGTCAGATTTCATGTTGTCTTGTGTTGGTTGAGTAATACATGTACATGTGGATCACTGATGGTGTCAAAATGTGTCAGGAAAAAAAACAAATGGTGCATGAGGCACAGTTGAGTGTGTCATTGATGCTTTTTACTACATTTTGATGTCTACTGTGATTTATTATTTTACAAACCCATGGCAATGAAGAATCTCTCTCTTTCTTTTTAATATGATTAAACAGAAAAACGGTGTTAATGGTGATGTCAACAATCCATCTGTCTTCCAGTAGAAATATAACTAAGAACCTCTCAAAGTGCATGTATAATTCAACTTATCATATAACCCTTTAACTCCCAAGATTTGATTGTTAATTCTCCCCTCTTGCTTCAACTAATTCCTTTGTAAATTAGTTACGAAAATTTGGTCAAGATCAAGATAACAACTTCTACCTGTTTAAGTTTGATTATTCTCATTACCTATTTGCTCAATGATGTATGGATACTAAAGGGAGAAGTTACTTGTTAATCACTTCTGAGAGTTGAAAGGGATAAATACAGTTGTATGAACTACACAAGTGTTACCTCTTTTTACACTCCTCTCTATAGGTTCAACCCTTTATCCTCTGCCATAAGTTCTTGTCTGGGTAGTCAATATACAATCTCTAACTAAAAGTGATTTGTTAACAAGGAAATTGAGGCTGAAAATTTTGATATTTGTCATGTAGAGATTTTTTGTTCCTCTTTACAGCCAAATTCTAGCAATTTGAAAACCTTTTGATCTGATCACAACATTGCAGAAATTATTTTGTTAACTTGGCCATTCTACTGAAGGGTAAAGTGAAAAGTGTGTAAAACCATATCCTGAGTGAACATGGTGCCTTAACCTTTTAACCACAAGATCTGATTGTTAATTCTCCCTTCTAGCTGCTGCACATTTCCTTTTAAGGGACTTGTCAGAAATTAGCAGGGGGGGAGGGGGGGTGGGAATTTTAAATTTGGGTTCGGAAATTAGGTGACCCATCCCTGCAATGGGAGTGAAATTTGCTAACCCTCCCCTTGAGCTTGGCCTAAAATATCATGACCCTCCCCCTGTTGTGAAAAGGATAAAATCTAGTTCTTGCAATACACTGGGGTGCGTCAGTATTATGAAAACTCAAAATATATTTTATTTTATTTATTTATTTTTATTTATATCCATAACGTTCGGTAAACCGTTGTATTTTTCTCTTTTTTTTGCCAAATAAAGAACTTCCTTTTTCTTCTGCGGGTGAACCTCTACATGATCACAGGCATATATTTGCATGACCCTCCCCCTTTTAACTGCTCATTTTTCATGACCCCTCCCTTTTCTGAGGCTCAAAAAGTTGTTACCCCCCCTTCTGTTTCCACCCCCCTCCCCCCCTGCTAATTTCTGACAAGTCCCTAAGTTAGTTACAAAAATTTAGTGTTAGATCAAGAAAACACCATCTACTTGATAAGTTTGAGTTTTCCCATTTGTTGCATGATGTATAGATATTATGGGGAGAAGTTATAGTTACTACATGTTAGTCACTCTCAGGAGTTAAAGGGTTAACCTTTTAACTCCCAGATCTAATTTATAATCCTCCTTACAGTTCTAATAGTGTTAGTTCAGAGAATTTAGTATTGGATCAACTAATTATCTCCAAATTGATACTTTTCTTTATTCTCATCACTTATCAGGTTGATATAGTATGAACCTTGTAAGGAGAAAGTCTGTCTTGGTGATTCATGGGATTTAAAGGGTGAACCATTTTTTGTGTCTTCCTTGGAACAGTGATGCAATAATTCATAAACCCCCAATCCTAATTATGTCAACCTGGTTTAACAAGCCAAATTGTTCTAGCCATTAAACATAGAATGTATGGAAAAGATCAGAGCCTAATTGAAACAAAGCCAGAGTGTCAGACCCTTTGACAGAATTTTTCCTTACAGCATTAAATACAACATCAAGCAGACAAGTGATGAGAATAAAGAAAAATATCAATTAGCTGATTATAAGTTGATCCAGCACCAAATTCTCTGAGCCCCATGTAACATCATAAGAATTGTATGGGAGACAGTAAGGACAATTACTAATGAGATCTTGGGAGTTAAAGGGTTGAATAAACCTCATCATATCACAACTTTACTGCTCTGTGTATGACATCTACTGAATTGTGCAATTTACAATTCTGCTGTAGCTTGCATGTACAACATTCATGTACTGTGCAGTGAGTGAGAGGAGAAACCATCAGCCCAGTCAAAATGTGCCAACAGCCAGCAATTTTGACACCTACAATAAAATATCTGCTACTTACTCTGTACTTTCTACTGAAATTCATTGACAACAAATTTGAAGTCTCTACCATGTTACACTTTAAGCAAAAAACAAAGAACTAAATGGAATAATTTTCTCCAATGAACAGACACAAGCACAAATATTTTTACCATCAAATGCACCGGATACCACCATTTGAAGCAGAAACTTTCAAAGTTTTCTGGGTTTCATGCCCCCCAACTCCACAAGAAGGCAGGGGCCTTTGGCCTCTGCCACCTACAACTCAACTCATCTTGCCCACTACTGAAAAACATTTTTTATATCCTGGAACTGTTATGGAAGTTAGCTGAGTTCAGATATTGTAAACCAAATACAGCAATTTCTCTCTAACCAACTAGACAGTCAAACCAACAATATTCTGACAAAATCAAACCTTTCTTGTCAAAAGGACTTGCCACCTCACCACCCTGACACAAACTGTTTTCTAAGCCTGATCATGTTATTTTTCATCTTTTATATATCTGTCACTTACAATAACTGCACTTTGTGATCGCTTGCATAATTGTGATGTTGGATCTGTTTTTGTTTTTTTGGACTTTATTCTATCATGTTCACTAGGCAACAGTAAGTGTAGATATTGTTCATTTGTATTGGTGTGGTTATGCAAGCAATATCTGACCAAAGTGGAGGTGAATGTTCGCAAAAAAAACAAAGCATGTACTTAAAATAAACACTATTTTCATTATTAGTAGAGAACCTTCTACAATGTTTAATTCATATGGCACATGGACATACTGTATATGAAATGTTTTACTTTAATTTAATTCTGGGCATTGGTCTGATCTAGGGCTTGAATCTTTGACTCTCTGCACATCAGTGTGGCAATCTGAAATGTTCATGAGCTAACCCAGCACAGTTGAATTTTGCTTTTGATTTCAAACTGGGTTACTGACACAGAAAAGAGAAATATAAATTAGGGGATTATTAATTGATCCAAACTTAATTCTCCAAACTAAATTCAAGAGAATTGGAGGGGACACAGTAAGGAGAATTATGACAGAGATGTTAAGAATGAAAGGGTTGACAAGCTGCATTGATAAATGATCAGTTTGGAAACAGTACTATATCAGAAGTATGTTTTTCGTCTCATCACTAGTGTGGGATAAAGAAAAATTTCTGAGTCCCCATGAGGAATTGAACCTCAGACCTTGGGATTCTGCTCTCCAATGCTCTACCACTGAGCCACAGAGACTTTATGGTGAGCAAGGCCCATTAAAAAGTTCATGTATGACATAACTCCTGCATATTGCTAAGATCAGCAATGTAGATAGCATTATGTTCGAAAAAATAATGAGAAAGTTTGTAAGTTTTGAGCTTGGTAAAGAAATACATCTTATGACTTTTTTAAGTAAAGGTTTTGTTTTTCCTGGCAGGTCCTGCACAACACATTCCAGCAACACACATTTCTAATGAATGGATTAATTCAGGGAGTTAAGGTACAGAAGAATATTTTTTACATGCATTTGCAATGTTAAAGTTGCTTAAGATCGTGGTGATTTTCTCATGTAAATATTAAGTGCTCAGTGTAAGTCTGTTAAGACACATGTACTCATTTCAATGCTGCCAGGATTTCAATAAATGTAAAAGCTAGACAACAAATACTCCCTCTCCTTATTGGTGGAATGTGTTTCACAAGTTGAAATGAAAAAACAAGTTTAAAAAAATTGAGGCTAGCTTTTTTCACTGAATTTCGTTGACTTCTGTGACAGATTTTACAGTAAAAGAGGGACTGCTTGTAGTCTATGAATTCACTTACAAAATAATGAGGAATTTCAATTTCTTTTCAGGGAATATTATCTTTTTTGTGTGCTCCACTAATTGGTGCCCTTTCGGATGTTTGGGGACGTAAATCCTTTCTACTTGTAACTGTTTTCTTCACTTGCATACCTATCCCTCTTCTACAATTTAACCCATGGTAAGTTATAACTCTATGCTTTTCTCCTGAAATCAATCTTAGCACTTTGAATTCAAATGTCCACAATGCATTGCTGATTATCTTTTTCCTTATGACTGTTAGGACAAGATGGTGGGTTTTTCCCCTTATTACGGCTTTATTTCTTTTCACAACTCATTACATACTAGACTACTACAACTAGATATATACTGACGTAGAGGAAAAGGTTACAGCATACATACAATAAATTAAACCAGGTGCATACACAGGAAAAAAAAAGGAGAAAGAAGAAAAAAAAGAAGGAAAGTTAAAGTTGCAACATTGCAAAAAAAAAAAACAAACAAAACAAGGTGGTGTTTTTGTGGTTAAATTCTATTCTGTGGAACCTGTATTTAGTAGTCAACCTATATTAGAGGGTTACCCTGCCATTTTCTGTGGGTGACGGCTTACTACAGGACTGTTCAACTGTGATAATCATTAAGCAGCTCCTATTTGCCCTAAAGCTTCATAAAGGTGGGTATTTCATCTTTTCCTGAAAGTACACTTTGTTTTTCAGGTGGTTTTTTGCTATGATCTCAGTTTCTGGGATGTTTGCAGTCACCTTTTCAATAGCATTTGCCTATGTAGCTGATTGTACTGACGAAGGTGATAGAAGCACTGCTTATGGACTGGTAAGATTTACTTATCAGTACAGCTTAACCTGATGGATTAATTCATAGATTAAATTATTGAAGGGGGGGGAGGGTCTATTCTTATTCTTAGACACCACCTTGCGAGGTGTCACCTTGTCTCCCCCCCTACTCTTTCTTACTGTTGATGCTGGAAGCTATTCACTATCCACAGCACCTGTAGGAACAAAGTCCTTTCGCCTAATTCCTCCTGTTATGTCTGGCACCTCTCAAACCACTGACATATGGAACAACAAACCCAACTTTATGACTAAATGCAGTCATATACTAGTATGTAGTAAACCCATTTATGTTATTGTAAGTTGTAAAAATTCTTCTGTTTTGCCCCCAGGTTTCTGCTACATTTGCAGCAAGTCTAATCATAAGTCCAGCACTCGGAGCATATCTTGGTAGAATATATGATGACAGAGCTGTTGTGGCGCTAGCTACTTTTGTGGCTGCTTCAGATCTGTTGTTTATTTTAGTTGCTGTTCCCGAGTCTCTCCCTGAACGGGTGAGGCCGGCATCTTGGGGAGCACCAATCTCCTGGGAACAGGCTGATCCTTTTGCCGTGAGTAAAAACAGCAACCTTTTCAACACGTTCTATTTACATGTACTTTCTAACTCTGGTCAACATAAAAATTCACCTTACTGGTTTCCATATATTTTCATATTGCTGCATCAGTTGTGATGAAGTGTGAAAAAATCAGTCAATCTCAATTTGTAGATCACTTGAAATCTTGATTCTCCTGACCTTTACCAGTGATTTTGAGCTGGTGTTGTGAGGAGAAATGTGATGTAGATCTTTTGGGGATTAAGGGTTTAGGAGTGCCACTAAATGTTGCTATCTTCAATTCAAATATACATTGTTTGTGACGAGCACGACAAGCTTTAACCCTTCACACCCCAACATCAGTATGCATATTCTCCATACTATTCTCCATATAATCCTAAGGTGCCGACAAGGAGAATTTGTTTATCAATCAAGAGCTCCTTTAGTTAAAGTGATCATTTCCCTTATTCTCATGACGTTAATGTGTGATTCAGGGGTGATATTGTAGGGAGAAATTAGATGCTAGTCACTCTTAGGGGTGTAAGGATTGAAAAGGAAATAATTATGATAAAGTTCCTGGAATCTGTTCTTCAGAGTAGCATGTATATGTGTGCTGTTTTATTTGTTTCTGTTGTAGTCTTTACGCAAAGTTGGCCAGGATCCTATAGTTCTGTTGATGTGTATTACAGTGTTCCTGTCATATCTACCTGAAGCTGGCCAGTATTCTTGTATGTTTCTGTATCTCAAGCAAGTAAGTCATTCACAAATGAAAGCTTTATTGAACACGCAAACTATAACAACAGACCATCCAAAAAAAAGAAAAAAAACGGACGGTTAAAATTTCCCATATGTGGACACCCTTTTCCGTTAAAAGGGAATACTTTTGGAAGCTGGAGAATTCTCCTCTGACTTATACACAGCTTGAAATTCTCTTTACGTATTTAATACACATTTGAACAGACAGGTGACGAGAATTAAGATTTTTATCAACTTGATTCAACTCCTGATTTTGTGGGCTAGCGCACAAATAATTGTATGATCATCAGTTGGGAGTATTCATCTTAAAATCTTTTAAGTTATGGAGTTAAATTAATCTACAACTTAAGTATTCTTCTACAAAACATTTTTTCAAGTTTTTTTCTTCTTGTGGTCTTCTGCTAGGTTATAAAATTTACTTCAGACGATGTGGCTACATTTATAGCAGTGTTAGGTGTATTATCAGTTATCTCTCAGGTAAGGATATTATATTGTGTTGTGGCGGTTGATCTCAGGTTATCGCGTCTTTGAAGCATACAACACTTAGCCTTTAACTCCCAGTAGTGATTAACATGTAACCTCTCCGTACAATATCCATACATTGTTCAGCAAATAAGTATTGAGAATACTAAAACTTAACAGCTAGAAGTTGTTATCTTGATCTAACAGCAAACTCTTGCAAGTAAATTTACAAGGAAATGTGTAGCAGCTTGAGGAGAGAATTAGCAATCAGATCTTGGGAGTTAAAGGGTTGATCAGATGACTACAGCATGCAAAGGACATTCCTTCCCAAGGCTGTCGGTCAAATGCATTTATTTCTTGCTTCTTTTAATGACCAATAATCGTTAAAATGCTCGCTGCACAGATAAAAGAAAATGTAGTTAATTTGGCCTGCGGGTAAGCGCCACTTTTTGGGTTTTTTTAGGGGAGTCAGAGGGAAGTGTGACGAGAGCGTGACTCGGCGTGAACTGCGAGTCAGGCACGAGAGCCTCGCGCTTGCCTTCGCTTTCCTGAAAAACGCAGGAAAAAAACAGAAAGAAATACGCCTATCCCGTAGGCGAATTTGAATTCAGAATTTTAACCTATGTTTTTGATCAATTATGTTTACAGATTCTTTTGTTTTGTTCTGTCTTCAGACTGTAGTCCTTACATGTCTCAAGAAAGCTATAGGATTGAAGAATTGCGTTCTTATTGGTTTAATATTTGAAATTCTTCAGTTATCTTGGTATGGTCTCGGAACTCAGTTTTGGTAAGTTGCTACAATTTTCAGTTGAGTTTCCAAAGTAATACGGGATAGTCTGTGGCTCAGTGGTAGAGCATCGAAGCGCGGAATCCTAAGGTCTGAGGTTCGATTCCTCACGGGACTCAGAATTTTTTCTTTGTCCCACGCTTGTGACAAGACGAAAAACATCTTTTTCTCTTCCTTTACCGAGCTTAAAACTTACCATCTTTCTTCATGTAACTCGGAAAAATGCGCAACAACGGTGCGCGCAAAGAACGCGTACTGTCCAATGACACAGGCACGTCGCTACACTGTCCTTTTACAAGTATGAATCGTAAACTGTTCAATTAAGGCTCAAATCGGGCTGGTGATACCCAATTTGTTGTAATTTTGATTTAAGTGAAATGTTGACGCATCCACTTGAATTCTTTCTCGTCTTCTTTGTGACTGTAGGATGATGTGGGCAGCTGGATCCCTGGCGTCAATATCGATGATAACATATCCATCCATGAGTGCCCTGGTGTCCTGTAACGCTGAAGCTGATCAGCAAGGTAAGTCCACTGGTTTCCTAATGAATAGAGTCTTTAAAAGTGGTCCAGAATTACATTTTGCTTAGTGAGTGGTCACGAAAATTTCGTTCTAACCTCTCAGCCAATCAGAGCAAGACTTAAAGCAGTCGTTACTGGGATTTCCGCGATTTCCCACGCACGAGATCTTTTCCATGCTCTAAACATTAGTTATCATTGGCTCCATTGGCTAAGTTCTCATTGACCTTTGTTTTAATAACCGTCTTTCATGGATTCAAGGTCAGGTAACGGTCTGAGAATAAAATTGTCCAAGGTCTGGAAAAGAGTGTATTAAAATTGAAGATTTACAACTCTTAACTGTCGTTTTAGTCTGGTGGGAGAAATTTTAGGTTTATCAGGAAACGACACGGAAAAATTTGCGGCAACTTCCAGGAAGGAAAATTATGGCCTTTGACAAAGCAAAAGAAAACAGCGGGGAAGTTTTGTCAAATCTGCTTTTGTCGGCGGGAAAGCGAGCTGCCCATTCATTTGACATTTAAAGCAAGTTTGTTACATGGTACTCGGTGTCAGCGGACATCCACCCTAATTTTCTTTGTGTCCGCTTATGGGAAGAAATCCTCGTAGTCGGACAGTTCTATTAGCAGACGCTTTTTCCAATTCCCGAGGATGTCTACTTTCAAAAGAATTCACTGTCGTTTTGATTCACATCGCCCCGTATTTTGTTGGATAATACAGTCGAGCCTGTATTAAACACGAAGGCGCGCCATAAAAGGAGAGATAGATACCTTAGATACCTCTGGATCATTTGTCAATCAACCGTCGTGGCACCGGATTAAGCGGTCAGTTGTTAAAGTGCCGACATTCTTAGGCCTGTTCCAAACGTCGTGCTACTGCCGTGCCGAACTCAAATGAAATAGTAATTTCGATTTAAGCACGGCAGTAGCACGCCGTTTGAAACCATTAAGCGCGGCACGGCTGAATTAGGTTCGGCACGACTACTTAGCGCGGCAGGCCTTGCCGTGCCGCACGGCAGTAGCACGACTTGGTTTCAAACGTTGTGCTACTGTCGCGCCGAACTCAATTCATAAATTAATTTAACGGATTTTGCATTATTTGCATACTATTACGCATGCGCACTAATAAAAAAAGACAAATCTACCCGTTTTGCCCGAAAGCTTGAGAGAAGAGGAATCCGACGGTGACAATAAATTGCTTAGGGTTAGGGTTTGGAAACGCCGGCACGATCGTAATACAGTAACTTGCTGGCTCTCGTCAAGGGAAACCAGAAGAAGAATAAATGAAAAAACTTTCAAAAGTAATCCTCTCCTTGCAATAACAGTATTCAATATGGACTGTTGCATTCGCCTGCGTTGCCTTCTGGCATTTAAAATTGTCTTAAACAAAACAAACTTCTCGCGCTCTTCGTTAAGGTTTCCCTCCGCCATTTTGGATGAGGCGATACCGCTGGATGGATGGTTTGTTTTGTCTTTTGAATTTGGCGCGACTGCATTAGGTTCGACGTTTGAAACCGCTGCCGTGCTATCGTCGTGCCACTGCCGAGCCAAATTCATTTGAGTTCGGCACGGCAGTAGCACGACGTTTGGAACAGGCCTTACCTTCTAAACACTTCAATTTTCATCTTTATTCACCTGTCACCTGTATCCAGTACTAAATGTCATTTAAAGTGGAACCACTCAAGTAAAACAAAGACCAAGCTTTTAAGTATTTTTAAGTAACCCATGTTTTTCTCCCGAAATCAATGTTGGTGGTATTTTGCGCGAGTTTTTGTACTTCAAGTGGTTAATTAAGTGGTCAATTAGCGTTTTTTTTCCCGTGTTTTACAACACCCTCATCCTGTGGAACCAGTTTTAAGCATTCCCTATGGCTGACCGCTAAATACAGGTTACCAACACATCTGAACCAGGTATTCTCTTTTTTTTTTTTTTTCTATGCCAGGTGTGGTTCAGGGTATGATAACAGGAATAAGAGGCTTGTGTAATGGCATAGGACCTGCTCTTTTTGGTTTGGTGTTTTACGTGTTTCACGTGGATTTAGAAGACGAGGAAGGTCCAACTATCGATATCACTGCAGCAAGTAATCACACCATTATGGAGGACCCGTACGGCAAGGTATTGACAATATCAAAATGCTTATTTTTTACACTGTTCTCATTTGCTATGGAGAACAAGGAGAATTTGGTGAACAAACAAGAGCTTCTTAAGTTAGTAACCGTTTTCGTCTTTCTCATGACATGTAAATACAGTATTATACATATAGTATCACTCCTGAACAAAAGAAATGATCAAGAATAGAAGAGGTTCTCAGTTGTATAGTAAATTTTCCTCTTCATCGCCATAGGGATATGTGCAAAGCAGGTGCTATCAGAGGAGAAAATCATTCTTATTTACCTTGCTGTAAATGTTGTTTTTTTTTCCGCAGACAATCGTATCTGGAGCACCGTTTCTATTCGGCGCTGGCTCTGTTATTCTTTCTCTTCTATTGGCGTTCTTCCTTCCTGATAACAGTGCTAATTTTCAGCTTAGTGCACGTTCTCCAACCAGGAGAAACAGCGAATTTAGTTTCCAAAGCGAGTGCGAGGCTAGTGGCTCTGAGTTAAGGGACATGAATACGTCATCTGATAATGTACCTCTTCTCTGCGACACCAAGCCACTTTAGGACCTCAACGGCTTCTCAAGTACAACCATGTACGCAGTGGAAATACTAATTCTTATTTGACAAACCACCTTAGTTAGAGCCCTTTTTGGAAAGCTCACAGAATGGCTGCAAGTTGATCAATACCCCTTGACGAAAAGAAAAGCGACCACGTAACACACGCTGCGTGTTGTGAAAGCAGAATATGAGAGACTTTGTAAAGCAAAATGGAATATATGATCTTAATTGACAACTGCATTGTATTTTTCTCAAAAGCACTATGAGCAAATTATTCAAATTGTCCTGACACGGAGGAGATGACCGTTTAAGTCTAGAGAGTGTAGTAGGGATAGCTAAGTCATAACGATTTGTCTTCCAGGAGTAACAAACAACTACACAAGTCAGTTATCCACGGTATTTTAAAACCGTATCGCTTTTTAGGTAAATTCCAAAGCAAAATGTTGAATCAACAGAATTTCCGTAATTTAATAAGCCTCGTGTTTGAAAGTGTCAAGTTTTCCCTTGCCAATTTTTTGTTTTTGCTTTACAAATGTCCCTAAACGTTTCGCTTTTTCATGCACGTTTTGCTTGAGAGCGGTCGTTTCTTATGTTTTCTTTCGACATTTTCGCGGGAAATTGACGCGCGGCAACGCAAAGTTGAACCACTTGCGCATGCTTTACGTTTGACCGCTGAGTTGTCACATGCAGTGAAACCGAAAAATCAAAACAATTCCTGATTCCCTTAGACACTCAAAAATATTATTCTAAATGCGCAAAGTGGTTTGAAGTATCGTACCGTAGTTGTAGTAAGCGTCGTCACCTTTTTTTTTGTTTCGGTTTTCACAGTAATTATTTTCGTTGACAGGATAGTTATTACTTGATTTTCTACTGTTTCATCGTTTTTATTTTAGGTTTACCTCGACATTTATTATGTCGTGAAAACCGATTTATTATCTAACAGGAGTTTCGAATAGCAATCATTTCCTGAATTGCTTTTTTAGGGAGTGGTCTTAAAGACCCAGAAAGCAAAGTTTGAAGTTAAATTTCCATCCTAATCTCGAGCGTAGTTGAGCTGTCAATACTATGAAAACAGAAGTCGCCAAAGGCGCAAATTGTTCGTGTATCGATTTTTGTACATAAGAGATTTATTCTATAAATTATCTTAACGATTTGGAATTATTTAATGTACAATTCTATTGCTGTTTGATTTTTATTGTTACTGAAATTATCTTCCACTAAATAAATATTTTCGACTGTCGTTTGGTTTGTGGATGTTGGTTTGCTAAAATACAGGACGCGCGTCTCTCTGCACGCGTGAAGACTGAGACGAGTCGGGGAGAGGGTTACGGAGGGTCTGGCTATAATAATCAGCGCTAGACCCTCTGCGGACCTCTCGCAAAATCGGGTTGCTTAAGGCCTCATACTATTCTACGAGCGAAGAAACGCGCGTGCCTAAACGCTAATAGAGACCTTAAGAGGTCAGAACAGCAACGCCGGGGAAAATGTCGATTTAAAAGTGAATTTGTAATTTACGTTAGGGGTCAGCGTTTACCGTCTCTTGCAGCGCCACACCACAATTTCAGCGTAGATTCGTAAACCCTTTACCGTGTACACTTTCAGTTCTTTTGGGACTGAACCAATATTCGTACTTCAGCCGTCGACAGGTGCGGGTCCGGCTAGGTCTCATTACAACAACCGTGTCACATCTGACTTCAAATTTTAGGGCAGTAGACAGAGTGTCCATTTTTCCAGTTTCCTTTTCCCCAATGAAAGGCAAACAAGCAGCTTTTTTCGCCGATCATTTATCACAAATTTTTCTATAATGCCTGCGCATTACCTTCTCCATTTCGCTTCTACTTACGAAATCCCCTCCATTCATCGTGTTTCCAGTAGCCCGCAAATGCAACTGGCGGCGTATGTCAAAAGTAGTACATTGTACGTACGGACGTGCGGTCATACCTAAGTTTTCGGCTTTTGGGTTGCTGTCATTACTATTTTTATAAGTATAAGGCTATGCTGCGCACACTGCGAGCTCCGCCATAACTAGCAAAGCGTGCGCCGGGTCCGCCCGGTTTATTACGAAATAGGATGTGCAGTACATACGATTTGCAGAAGTTCCACCCAACTAACAACAAGACGTTTAAGGTCACTTAATATTCGCCTTCAGCTTATGTTGGATTAGTTTGTCGGCCATGTTATTCTTAAAATAGTCAAAGAAAAAAATAATCAAATTTTAAGCCTTCTCTGAGATAAAACTTTCCGCGGTTGTGACGGAATTTTGGTCTAGGAAATGGTCCGAATAATCCATTCCATTGTATAAAACCTCGTCCTCCGCTTTTACTTTGAAATTAAATTAAGTAAGATCAAGGTTTGAAACTCTTTTTCTACTATTCCCTGGAGGTAAAGGAGAACGGAGAAGTGTTAATAGCATAGTGCCAAAGAAACCTCTTACCTCGTGCAGGGTACGGTGCTATTAAGATCCAAAGTCTGATAAGAGACATTTCATCCTCGTAATTTGTATAATTTCGATAAAACTTTTCGTTGCCTGGGGTATCCATCAAGCGGCCACTTTCTTAGAGTAATCCACTATAATTCAAATAACATGGTATTTTGATTTCAGTATTCATTCCTAAATTTACATTTGGCTTCGAGCCCGTCGACTAATCGATACATTCGAGATACGGACACCTAGCTTGCTTGCGGGGTTTTTTCCGTTAGTATTTGCTTCGAGCTTTTAAACCTTCTGTCAGGAGAAATTGGGTGATAAATACTTTGTCAGTTAGAATTTGCATTGACTAAAACACGAATGCTATCACGCCCGCAATTTAATTCCCATCTTTCGTATGAACCGTTGTGGTAACTCCGAGAGAATTTTGTTCAGGGACTCCGGTTCCTGTGTTTCAATACTTCTGTCGTAACCGTGTCTGGAAGTCTTGCAGCTAACGTCTTAATCATGCTGAGAAGATCCCAGTAGCTGTGTCCAAACACATGCTTCATAATTACATCAAAAAGAGCACCTCCGAAAAAAAAAACAAACCCGATTCCATATAGTAAACATGGAATGCACGCAAGTATTTCGATTTATGTTAAATACACCATCACTCCTTAAAGCAAGTTCCTATTGTCTTACTGACAGCGCAATAAATTGCTGGCATATCAAACAAAAACAACTTTAAGCCAGTTATATGTGCTCTCTTGGATGTTTTTGATCATGATTAACCCTTTCACTCCCATAAGTGACCAAGACAGAATTTCTCCTTACAATATCCATACAATATCAAGCATGTAGGTGATGACAATAGAGAAGAATATCAACCATGGGATTATTAGTTGATCCAATACCAAATTCTCTGAACTAACATCATAAGAATAGTATGGCAGATAGTAAGGAGAATTACTAATTAGATCTTGGGAGTGAAAGGGTTAAGTCGTTATTACTTTCTCCTAACCTGTTCGCCATTTTGTTCTGTTTAGCCTTCACAACTTTCCTGCCAATCTACTTAGAGTAATTTCAACCTACTGCACTCAGTTTCAACTTTCTGCATTGTTTGCGATCAATTAAGGTGTTCTCTAACCAATAAGCAGGCTGACATTTTAGCATACATATTATTATCCACACAACCTAAGTTCCTAGGAGGCCCCAAACAACTTTTAAGAGGGATTAGGGCTGAGAGATCCCAATAGCTGTGTCCAAACACATGCTTTATGTTTACATAAAAAAAAAAACACCTCTAAAAAAAACCAATGCTGTATCGTAAACATGGAATGCATGCAAGTAATTCAATTTATGCTGAAAAACCATCACTCCATAAAGCAAGTTCCCATTCTTTTATTGACAGACCAATAAATTGCTGGCATATCAAACAACACAAAGAGTGTATAGGACACCACAAAAAATTGTCTTGTTAACTATTACATATACAATGAAAAAGCAGGCCACAAAGTCTGTTTATTACTTGCGGTCAGCGTATGTGTGGTAGCATCAGTTGTTAGATTTGGTCTTCCACACTGGGATCTTTTTAGACACCCTCTGCCTTCGAGGGCTCATCAAAATTTTCAACTAGCTCTGTGGATAAAAAAATATCGCAATGAGTGAGAGAATGCAGTTAGCCTTTGAACTCCTAATATCTTCATATCAATTCCCCTCGCCTGTCAGCCCTACATTTCATGTCTTGATAGCTCAGAGAACATGGTTATCTGAGTGATAATTATCTCTATTCTCATCACCTCAAGGGGGGGTGGGGCAGAAGGTTAAATTCAACTCCTTTCACTACTCTAATGAGACCCAAGAGCCTAAAACAGCTACTTTATGTTACACTTTTAATTTCAGCTGTAGAATTGGATTGCGTAGTCTAGTCATCACAGTGAGACTGATCTGGAGGAGGTCAGCAGAAGTTAAGGTTGTCTAAATGTCAGAAATGCTAAGATTGTTAAAAAACCAGTCCCTATTACAAACCAGAGATATTCTGAAGAGTGAAAAGAAATAGGCAGAAGCCTGAGAGAAATTCGAGAATGCCAAAAATAGTGAAAATAGCTGAGTACAGCAAGAGGGAAGTTTTCACCCCTCTAACCCTCAGCCAGGTGGTTCAAACTTTTTTTTTTCCTGGTTATTAGTTTATTGGTTTGCAATAAAGTAAATGAAAAAAGGAGCAATGTCTCACCTGGGACATCGTCATCGTCAACCTCCTCAGTATGTGTTGGGACATGTGCACCATCTGTTGCTGCTAAAAGTGAAACAGCAAAACAGCTACTCAGTTACAAGCACATAGCTGTCAAGATTTCCATGCAAAAGTACCTATATGTACATTATTAAGGCTGACTATTCCAAGTCAAAAGTGACACAAGCCCAACATTCAGTTTAATTTGAAATTGTTGTTTGTTATTCAGTGCTCCAAAGGAATACTTTCATTCCAACAACAGCAAATGATTCAACATTTGAGATATCTACACTAGTCATGGTTTCTACATCTATAGAAATGCAATCCACAAGAAGGTTGTAAAATCATTTTTTTCCAAACAGTTTAAATCTTCTTTACATATAGGCATCCTGTTTAAATGGTGATTTTATCAATTGTTGCTTTTGTGTTTCCCTTCATCTCTTAACCCTTTAGCTCCCACAAGTGATTAACATGTGATTTCTCCCTGTAATATTCACACATTATCACGCAAACTGGTAATGAGAATACTCAAACTTATCAAGTTGAAGTCGTTCTTTTGATCTCATATCAAATTCTCATAACCAATTTACATGGAAATGACTGTGTAGCAGCAAGAGGGGAGACTTAACATCCAGATCTTGGGAGTTTAAGGGTTAACAAAAATATTCTAGCTCACACTAAAACATCGGATAATATCTCTAGGCAACGTGGCAGGATTTGCACCCCAAAATATTGTAATTGTTTCAGGAATAAATGAATAAACATCATCTTTTTGGGCTATATTATCTCACTATTTTAGTATACACTAAAAAAACTATTTACATCAGTGTCAGTTTCTATCGGTGCTTTGTGGTTCACTGGGTAAATATCACAGGGTAAATATCACTAGCCACCTCCACTTTAGAGATACAGTAAGCAGTTACTTATCAGATATCTTTGACTCACTTGGGAATTTCTCTGCCAGCTTCCTCAAATTGGTCAGACCTTCACTACTCTGGTAATGAGAAAAGTAATCATATTAGAGCATTTTGTAACCTTTGACTCCCTATCTGTAGAACTCATTCTCTCCAGACTGTTCTCTTTGCATTTCTTATGATACTGACAAGGAGAATTTGTTTTGAAACTTAAGACCTCCTTATAACGGTGATCATTTCCTTTATTCTCATGACCTTTGCATTTGACTCAAGAGTGACATTGTATGGAGAAATTAGAAGCCAGCCACCCAAAGGGGTTAAACAGTTAACAGTCAGCCACGTTTAGTGACAGGTGTAATGTATTAAACTTAAACAGGTATGTTGTATGATATCTGTATCTGTTTCTCTCAAGAAACTTTAAAAAGCTTATAAAAGACTAAACTACAAGCACACCCTCCATTTCAGCGAGGTCTGTCACATGAGTAAAAAAGAAATGATGTTGGCGCACCTCTCTTTCAGAGTTCCAAGCAGTGAGCTAACATCTTTTTTTTCAATGATTCTTTTTGGACTTGCAAAACAGACTTTTCCAAGTGGCAGGGACTTCTCCTTATCTAACAAAAGACTAGCTATAAGGACTCTAAGGAGTACATGTACAAGGATACAAGTGTACTTACCAACTGATTCAAAATTCCAGGAAGCATTTCTGCAATTGCTGAGAGACAAGCACAAAAAATATCAGTCATACAAGATTATAATTCATGTAATGGCTGGTGTACACATACATTTTACTACAAGTAACGTAAATAATAATGAACTGTTTTGATAATGTCACTACACACATAACTTTTTTAATGAACCATCCATTACTCAATCAAGGAGATTTGTAGGCAAGAACAGTTTTGTTTTACACCCACCACATTCAGTCCCATAGTCTTGCAAAAGTACACCACATACAATAAAAAATTTAGTCTGTCATTATACTCACACTTATTTTCAGACTGACCAACCACAGCAAAAGTGTTTGACTGCAGGGAAGCTTGCACTAGGAGAAGTACAACAATTCAATGTTACATGGATTGCTTATTCTTCCCTCTTGTTGCTACACATTTCCTTGTAAATTAGTTGTGAGAATTTGGTGTTACATCAAGAAAACAAATTCTACATGATAAATTTGAGTATTCTCACTACCAGTTTGCTATAATAGGGAGAAGTTACATATTTATCACTTCATAGAGCTGAAGGGTCAAGTGACAAATTTTGTGGGAAAAAATTATTAACTGCCATCCAAACAATGCGTATTTAAGGTGTACCACAGAGAGGAGAGTTAAAAGCCAAATGAACACTTTTGCTGTTAAAGCAACAGCCAGAAAAGAAAAAAAAACTCCAAGGGTAAAATTGAGTTAGCAAGAGTTTCCCATTGTAGAGGATTTAAAATATTTGGGTAAAATTGCACTTAATGCATGCAAGACACACAGTGTGAATCCTTGTTACTTTGAGAAAGTGAAAGATTCCAGTTATCAGGAGTTAGTTCAATAGATTCCTAGAATTACCTTTTGGATTAGTAAAATGAATGACCGTCCCATCATCCTTAATCATGTTTACCTGCAAAGGACAAGTAATTGGAACATTGTAACTGATAAAAAAAAAAATTTTTTCTCATACCTGATCCAACTTATCACTTGCAATGGACCATCAGTGATATCAAGAATGAGAATGAAATTGATCTAACCTTGTCAATGCATAAAAGAAGCAAGGTGAATGTACTGCAAGCTACTTGTTACATGTGGCAACCATTATAATTAATCAAAATTTACCTCTTCAATTCCAGGAATTGAGTTCACAGCAAGCTTCTTGAGGGTGTTCTGGAGTTTCTTATCATCTGCTCCAGCTGTTCTGTGAACTATCTTCTTTTTTCTTCTGGGTGTGCCCTAAAAAAGTTAACTTAAATGTTACGCACTTTTTTTTTTTCCTGCAGCTTATATGGATAAATTGATGTTGAAAACTGTCGTTGCCAGGTTTTGCTCTGACAACAGAAACAGTTCAGGTGTTAAGTCTACCTTCAGGCTCTCTCCTTATTGGTAAAAGCCATTGGAGAATAGCTCAGCTGCCAAAGCAACCACATCAGAGAGACCCACTGCCTTTCTTTCTTTTTTTTTTTCCCCCGGTGTGCAAAACTATAGTACCTTTGATCAGTCTTGCCTATATTACATCAGTGCTGTCAACACACAAAAAATCAACTGTGCTGTAAGTCTGCACCTGAACATAGAAAATAACCAATGTGCCAACTGATATACTCCTTGCTTCCTTCTGATTGTCATGCTTTACATTGTAGCATGATCAATTTAACATTCTCAAAATTAAATCTCTTCTTTCACACCATCATATCACCTCTTAAAATTCCTCTTCCTTCTCATCCCATGTGGCCAGGATAAGGTGGTTTCCTAGATTCTCCAGAAGCACCAGCAGCCGGCACTGTAACCAGCTACTTGCTTCTGAAGCACCAGTAACTTATCTGGCTGCTACTGTTAAATTGTTTTTCATTTTTGTAATGTCTGGATTCTTGACAGTGTAGATGTACCTAAATAAACATCTTACCTTTCCTCCTATTTGAACCCCACTTTTTAATTTTGATAACTTTTCTTGGTTCATACTGGTCTGTCAAAAAAATCAGAACTTTCATATTACTCACAAATGTATTTTCTTTCTTAACATATTGCTCATCTAAAAAGCCCCTGGCCAACCATGCTATAAATGTCTTGGATGAGGTTTACTTTCTCCCCTCTTCCTCTCTCAGTAAGCACAATTCTATTCCAAAACTCATACCACATTTAAGAGAATAAATGAACAAGTTTTACTTCTGTGGAACATTTTACCAATTCTTCTGCTGTAAGGAAGCAGACCATTGTGTACATCAAAAAGCTTTAAAAAATTTCTTTCACCATTAGGAATTAAAGATAACACTCAAGGCTTTGGACAGCCTTGGCATAAAGTTTCAGAAAAACAAGCAAGCAAAGTAATTATCCAGTACTTTGCTGAAAAATATTTCATCCAAATGGTGCCTGTAGCGCAATGCGGATTCATCTCCACTTGGTTATTCACCCTTACTCATGCCCCCTTACGCTGCAGGGTTCATCCAAGTATGGATCATCCAGAGTGGATTATATATAAATAGAAAAGTTACTCTGTAAATGAAAACAAAAACGTCTATAGTGTGAAATTTGGAGCAACTATAGAAAGCAGGGTTACTGAGGTCCATCTTGTCGATGTCAACAGTCTTTGGACAACTAAAAATAACACAACGAGCAGTGGTGCAGTTCAATAAACTGTGTACAAGTGGTTTGTACTTAAATTTACCGCTACATTTTGTTTGATGTTTTAAAAAAAAACCCAGCCATCGTCGCGTAAATTTTGTTACCCACAAGAGCTATTTTGTCTCTCAGAAAACCCTTGCTTAAAAAAAAAATACGATTTAAAGAGGTCCATTTATAACCACAATAATACAAAAGCAATTTAAGGTATTACACAGGATGACAAAATCTTGTTCAAAATCCCACCTTCGGTGAGCTATTTCCGAATACTTATAACTTAAATTTATACGCCCAACAAAATCGAATACGCATCAGATATGGAAAAAACAATATCTACGGTACGTACAGTTCCATCAGCTAAGAAGTGATCGTTTTGTAAGATCATTAATCACTGGATTACAGATATCGATAACACGAGTCCTTCTGTTAGCATTAATCATAAGGATTCCTTCCTCAACTAATACAGAAAAAGAAATCTTTATACAGATCGATAGTACGAGAACATGGTGCTACAGGGACAGCATGCTTCTTCGATTCGACAACATGGGAGAATTTAGAATACGGTATTCGAAGAGGTTTTCGGCATTTCAAACTAACTTTTAAGCGACAGTTCATTTAAACTTACCAGTTAGTAATAATCTTAAACAGTAGTGAATAGAATTCCAGGTAAAATGTCATAAAAGAGTTTTTCCGTCGCTAAACACGAGGATGATTTGATCTGCACGATGGCGTAAGAGACCGATACTGTATTGCGCAGGCGCTATATCGCTGACCGCGTTGTAATCGAGAAATCTGGGTATAGATGTTGAGACTCACACCCAGTCCTCTTGTTGACTCGTTGAATAATGATATAAAGGAAAACTGAGAAGTGTACTGTCGAGCTGTCGCTAAGGAAATGAGTATTACTTAATAATCAATTATCCTTGAGGGTCTCGTTGAAGATTCACGCTCTGCCAGATATCAGCTATCACCCATGAAAGATCCAATATCTTTTAAGATGGATTCTCGTTTACCAATTAGCATTTGCACTGAGTATCGCAGCATATTACTAGATGAAATATCATATTTGCCGGGAAAACGTAACAGACCCAAGCTCTTTTATTTTCTTCCCCTGAGTCCCAGAATAATTTTGTTTCGCAAATTACAGATTTCTACTTTGCAAATTATTAGCATGTTTCCATTTAGAAATCTGTAATTTGCGAAATGGAAATATGCTAGTGATTTTAAAAATATAAATCTGTAATTGCGAAATGGAAATATGCTTATGATTTGCAAAATAGAAATTTTTTACTAGAAATGAAAATATTCAGATTTTCATCTCGTTTCGTTTCGTTTCGCAAATTATAGTAAGCCTTACCGTCTTCTTGAGTCCCTTGAATCAAAGGAGGCTGATGACCATGAAATCCTACCTTTGACGCGAAAATCACGCGCATTGATATCACAGCAAACATTACAATCAAATATTTTATATGTGGTACAACTAGTCTCCAACTACTGGTAAAGTTTTGAAATATGGTGATCACAAATTTTAATAATGGTACTTTGTGCACTTTAAGCCGGGAAGTTCGTATCTATATCGAAAATTGCTTAAACCTGCCGTTTGCTTCGTAGGAGAAACCATTGAGTGAACACAAGAAAATATAAATAAACAATTTATGTTCTCTTGGAAAACATCTACAGTTAGAACAAGACACAAAACACACTCTTTAATTTGAAGGGCTATCTCAGGCTTTAAGGTGGTCATGCAATTTACATTCTCATCTCGGCTAATGCTCAGTTCAGTCATACAACTTCCGAAATGGGCTAGAAAATATTCCTTAGAGTCGAATCAATTTATTTTCGAATGTTAATGGTAGGATAAAAATGAAAAAGAATCCTTTTATGCGGCAATTTAGGGAATAACTCTACAGTTGAAATAACTCCACAGTTGAAATGACAAAAACAGACTAATCGCGTCTAAATCCTTGAACCGAGACGTGCAGGCATAGCTATTGTTTATATGTCACGTCAGGATGACAAAAGGGAAGTAGGCGGAGATAAACTTTGGACGCGAGCCAACCGCACCCACATTCTCTTTCATTCCAAGTCTGCTCGAACACGTCGTCTATCGCTTTGTAACAATGGCGCCGAAGGGATTTTTTATCGTTCTTTTGGTCTCTTTCTTTGGATTGCAAGGTGCTATGTCCTGCTTAGACGATACCGACTGTGCGTACGATAAAAACTGTTGTTCTGATGGCATTTGCAGGTATTATTGTTATTCCTGCTCGAGCGATTGGGAATGTCCTGATTCGGAGGTTTGCTGCGATGGCGACTGTTTAGATTCATGTGTTTGGACGACAGGAAGCATTGCAGGCGCTGTAATTGGTACAATAATCTTCTTTGCTATCATCATTTCCATCGTATCCTGCTGTTGCTGTGCCTGTTGCCCGTATTACCGCTATCGTACGCCCGGTACTGTGATTGTGACAAGCCAGCCGCCGTATCAGCAATTCGTGTCGACCACTAGCACGACGCAGCAAGGAGTTGTGCAGTATCCACCGCCTGGAAGCTACAACCAGCCTCCACCCGCTTATCCACCACCCGGTCCAAACCCGTATCCTCCAGCTCAGGTACAAGGACAAGCCGTTTCGATGCCGCCTGCTGGACCGGTCAAGTACTGAGATGTCTGAAGCAAGGCAACATGAAAGCAAACATCTTTATCTTTGGATTAAGAAGCAACTCGTTCATATAAAGACATAGTTTATTTGCATGGTAGTGGGCAATTTTGCCTAGAACTGTTAATTCACTAGAGTAAAATTAGAGAAAAGTTATGGCGCATCGTAAGATTCTGACACAATCGTCGATTTCTTGACATTTAAGTTACAATAAGCCCATTTTACAGTTGCGTGCTTGGTTACCAAGCTTTTGAACAGGATCGAGGCTAAGCGTGACCTTGTTATGATACAAAGCTTGCTGCTTTTCAAATATAAATTACTTTGTTATCATACCAACTAGATACTATCTTTATCACAACGAGGTCACCTTCAGCCTCACTCCAACTCAAAGACTTGGCAACGAAGTAAATAACTGTAAAATGGCCTATTTCCGCAGTAGAATTGCGTGACAAGCAAAATAATCTTCCCGGAAGTTCGTCGTTTTGCTCATTAAAAATAATGTCGATACGAACGTTATTTGTACTCTTAAGCGACTTTTTATTTCGTGGCAAAGTCACAACTATAGTTAAAAGTTAGGAAAATTAGTTTTAGAAAAGTTAAGATTTCCATTTTAACTCAAAGTATTTTCATTATTTTGTTTTCAAAGTGGCATATGTAAAATGTTTTTAATTAATTAAACTGAGTTGCGTTTGTGGAGCGTTGTGATTGACTGACACCTTACTTTAGCTGTGCAGGCAAGATGATGTCATGATACTTGGCTTCATAATAGTGGGTGCGTTAAACCTTTAAAACCTAACATCAGTTTTCATATTCTCCATACTGTTCTCTGTACTTTTACCAAGGCGCTGACAAGGAGAATTTGTTTAACAATCAAGAGTTTTTTAATTTGGTGATCATTTCCTTTATTCTCATGTCATTAATGTGAGATTCAGGGTGATATTTTTTAAGGAGGAATTATATGTTAGTCACTCTTAGGGGTTAAAGGGTTAAAATGTATGTTGATGAAGGATGTTAAAACTACTCTTTTGTTGTTTACTACTCTTTTCCTTTCAGATTCAGCATAACGCATGTAATTTACATACGTTTTACTGAAGCTGCGGTGCGGCGCTAGTGGCGTCACAGGCGGCCCAAGCTTCAGCTGCGAGATGATCATCTTGCGCAATAACGGTCATGGCGGAATTATAAGAGTTTGTATGGGAATATTTACGACCGCTCTAAGGAATTAAAAATACGTCAAAATACCTCGCCTTACTTCCACAGCGTATTGCTTGTTATCTGACCGCTTACTTTGATAAAAAGAGCCCATTTGAGCCAGTTGTTCATTTCGAGGTTTTCGACGTACATAAGAAAAACCATGACCGTTATTGCGCAAGATCAGTGAAACACTAAGATACACTACTGATATTTCGAGGTTTTCAACGTACATAAGAGCTTGGGCAGCCTTTGGTGGCGTTGAGTTCCAAATCGACACTTAATAATTCGCTGACGGGGTGTACGATTTCAGACCATACAGATATCAGTATTGGTGATTGCACTTTTGCAGTTCGTAGAGGTCGGCTGAAAAATATGCAATGTTAGAAAAAAAATGTGCCGAGCTATTGATCTACTCATCAAATCTTTTGCTTTGCCATGTCCTTGTTGCTGTCGTCGCTGTGGTTTCCTGAGGTTCCTTAGGCAAACCACGACGGCGACGGCAACGAAGACATGGAAAAACAAAAGATCTAATTGGCAAAACAATAGCTCAGCACGTGCATTTTAAAACTTTGTACATTTCTTAGTCGTCCTAAGTAAAACAACAACATGAAATCAACACAATCTGCGTCGTCTGCAAACCGAAACCGCGAGGCAAATTATTTTAATTTCCATTTGGAACTCAACGCTTCTTTTATACGTTATGCTGAAGTTGAGGTTGAGAGTTGTGCCGTATGAGACTGTAAACACATGCAGCCATTTATGAAATTCCAATTAAAGGCAGAAATTAATTTTTTAATCGAAGTCTTCCTTGGCGTTGCCGTCCTGCCTGCTTAAGGTCCTTGTTTGTACGACTATCAGTGTGTAGACGGAAAGCGTTGTTGTGGAGGAGTTTGTTCATACTGTGGTTGGAGCGATGAAACTTATGCAGGCGCTATTGTCGGTCCAATTATCTTCGTCGCCATCATCACTGGTTCCATCGTATCCTGCTTCCGCTGTTCTTGTCCGTTCTACCGTTATCGTAAACCTGGTACTGAGGTCAATACCCAACAGCGCCATCCAGAGTTCACTTCAACTGAGACACATATGATGACAGATCAAGTACAAGCTCCAGATTACAACCAGGCACCACCCGTTTATCCGCCACCTGGTCCAACCCCGTATCCTCCTGCTCAGGTACAAGGATAAGCCGTTTCGAAGCCGCCTTCAGGGTAAGATAACTGAGATGTCTGAAGCAAAGCAACACGGAAACATATAATATTTCATTTTTTAGTTCAAGAGGCAACTCATTTTAAGTTAAGACACAGACTCCTATATGCATGATATGGCGCAAGTTTTTCCTATAATATTTTATATATTGGAGTACAATAAGAGAAAAGTTATGATACATACCGTAAGCTTCTTACGCAATCGTTGATTTCTCGATGATAAGCTGCAATTTCCTCCTTGGTCGAACGACGTGAAAGCAAGACATTCGGCAATTTCCTTATTTGAATTGCGTGACAAGTAAAGTAATCTTCCCGGAAACTTGTTATGTAAATTTACTCCTTTCAAGGATTTTTGTGCGCTCGCATTTAATTTTTTATAGATGTTTTATTAGAGAGAGAAGGCCTTTGCTATGTACTCTATGGGTAACAGATGATTGACTTTTAGGCGTTCTAATTGCAGAGATGAACAAGAAAGAAAATCCTTCCTACTCCACCCCCCTGTCGCGCAAGAAACCCTTCGGTGTGCTACGGAAATTTTTTAAATATCCTATAACTTGATTCATTTTCCTTACAGATGAACATATCCTATAGTGGGACTAAATTACCATAGAGAATTGCTTTTTCGCCTTCGGCAATTAATGTTAGTTTTCATATTTGACTTTGGTGAGCAGATATTATAAATCTTTTCCAGGCGCCCAGTTTAGGCATTTAAAATTAGTTTCTTAATTTTCTTTTTAAACTGGCATCAATTTTTCTTTTGGATAATAAAGCTGAGTTGCGTTTCTGAAGAGTTATGATTGATGGACAACTAACTTTTCTGCGCAGACAAGATGATGCTAAGAAAATTGGCTCGCCAATAAAGGGTGTTTCCAACCTCGCCGGCGGGCCCTTTTCCCGCCCCGTCCCAGACAAGAATGGGGGTGTTTCCAGGAGCATATGAATTAAACATATTGAAATTATTCATTGATTTTCTAAAAAAATACGTTTCATTCATTGCGCTTCTACCAGAACCAGAACTTAAACCAATCACAACAAAGTCATTCTCTTTTTCCTGAGCTCAATAGCTGTCTCTCTTCCTTTTATCCGTAGGGCTACTTGTAATAAAATCCGTTTACGAAAAAAGAGGCTACGATCTAAACTCCGTAAAAAATACGTATTAAACTTGTTAAATGAACCACAACATTTGGCTGAAATAAAAACTCCGAAACTTCTTAAAATTCCAACAAAGGAGTAACAAATTTACGCGAACGAATGCTCAAAAACAACTCATTAAAACTCCGTGAAAACAAACTAAAAGTGCACGAAAAATTTCCACGTCAGTTTTCCAATGCCTAGGTTAGAGCTCTTTGATGTAATTGCCTAATTTGTAAAATCACGCGCGCCGCGCGTGAATACAAAAAGAATACGAAGGGGGGAGAGGAAGAAAAAAATTGTTACTTTAAATTAAAAAACGAAGGAGATTTTCTACACTACTCATGAAACCCTGCACCTCGTAGCCTGAATGAAGGAGTGCCCCTTTTGGACGGACTATCCCCTTGTCACGGAAGGTGTGTTCTAGTAGAGGGAATATCGACCCTCTCTACCCCACCGGTATTCGTCAATTAGTGATAGTCTCCCTAACAAAAGCACTGATCGCAAGCCGGAAATAAATTTAAGAACGAACGCAATTGCCTCACCCATATGAAGAGGTAATCATCTCACGAGTTAAGAACAGCCGTCACTCATAAACTTGTCTACAGTGGTTCACAAAGGGATTCTGTCCTTTCTGTTGTCTCTTTTCTTCTTTTTTTTTAAGCTCAGTTGCGATTGTTCCCTCGTTGAGTCCTGTTGTACAGATGATGTTGTTACTTCTGTTTTTTCGACCACCAATGTGAAACGAGAGAACAGTGCTGTAAGATAGCGAATGCATCAGTAGTATGTGTTTTTGTTCCTGTTCGTACGACTACCAATGTGACAGTGGTGAGCAGTGCTGTAATAGCAAATGCATGAGTAGTTTGCCTTCTTGTTCCTGTTCCCATCACCAATGTAGAACTGGTGAGCGGTGCTGTAATAGCAAATGAATTGGTAGTTTGTCATCTTGTCCCTACTACACCTACTGCATCGATTCTGTGGTCAGGTAAAAGGTTTTCTGGATGGTTTCTGCAGGGAAACTCGCAACAATTGCTCGCTCGATTAGCAGTGTGGCAACAAAAAAAATTGTTGTAACGGCGCCTGCATGTGGCTGTGTCTTATAACTCCCTATAATTTTCCCAACCCTAGGAACTTTCGAAACGCTCGGGATCCTATCAATTTTTACCGGGGCCGCTTACACTTCTAGTTCTTTAAACGACGGCGAGAACGCAAGCATTGCAGTCGGTACAATCGCCTTCTTCGCCACTGTCTTTTCCATCGCCTTTTGTTTCTACTGTACTGCCCGTTATGTCACTACTGATCGCCCGGGACCGTGATTGTGACCAGCCTATTCAGCTAATCCAGTCGACAACCCACACGAATTCAGCAAACATTGGTGCAGTTTCCCCACCCGCAGGATGCACGCAGACTCCGTCAGGTTAGAGCAGCTACCCACAGGCACTGAACCAGCATCTCCCATCTCTGGGACAAGCAGAAACCAGCCCAATGCCTTTTCCGCTCAAAGTGGGATAATTGGTCAAATATCAACATGCTTTCGTAGAAAAATGGTATTTCTGACGAATGAGTCTGCGAATAAGGCAGAAATAGATATTTTGTCGGCACGAGATACGACAAGGCCTGGGCCTTAGGCCCGAGCATCATGGGTAATGATGCAGTGGTATATAAGGGAAAGTATAGCACGTGATGTCCATCTAGGCCTCAGAACCAACCGTTCACCTCTGGCTGATGACAAATTTAGTGGCCTCTTGGAGCAGACCGTTTCTCAGATCAAACGGTCGAACGAAGAATCGGCGGAAAGTCAGATGAAGGAGACCAAGCGCCTCAAATTCAACGAGTCTCTTAAGAAAAACAAAGTGACTAGAGGAGCGCTACAACTCAGGTGTAGTTCTTTCCTTTGTTAATATCGAAGCTAGTAGTTTGCCTTCGCAATCGGAATTAGGCAGTGCCAGTGACTCGGATCCTAGCGTTGCCGCTTGTGCTGATTCTTTCTTGTTAGATTCCTTCGGATTCAGGCTCTCTTGCAGTTGATTTGACCTATTCTTCTGTGCGTGGAGGGCTTAGAAAATTTCTGGATTTTTGACGTACTTTGGAAGTTTCGCAATTTGTCCTAAATGTTATTATGCAGGGTTACAAAATTCCCTTCCTTCAACTTCAAACACCTTTTGTTAAGAGAGACAATACTTCTGCTCGTGAGAATAGTGATTTTTGTTTCGCAAGCTGTCAGCGATTTACTTTGCTTGGACCTAATTGCATAACTTGCTTGTAAGCCCGATATCATTAACCCACTTTCAGTTTCTACCCGTAGTTCGGGAAAGCAAAGGCTCGTTTTGAATCTTTGACATGTCAACCAGTTAATATACGAACAGAAGTTCAAATGTGAAGATCTGGGCGGCGTTAGGCAGTTGTTTTGATCGTAATTATTACTTGTTTAAATTTGACCTTCAGTCTGGTTATCACCACATTGAAATTTTCCCAGACCACAGAAAATTTCTCGCTTTTTCTTGGGATTTTGGGAACGGGGTTTCAAAATATTTTCAGTTCTGAAAATTTTCAGAGCTCATAGAGCCTCTGTGCTTCCTTTCGGGTTTTCTTCAGCCCCGTATGTTTTCACATCGATTTTTAAGCCATTACAGAAATCGTGGAGGAGCCAGGGCATCCCGATAGCTCATTTCCTCGACGATGGTTTAGGAGGGGGAACAGATTTTGTTTCTGCTAAAGTTAACAGTTTAGTCGTCCATTCAGATTTTCTCAAGTCTGGATTTGTTCCTAATGAGGAAAAGTCCCTTTGGGAGCCTCTCCTAGTTATCACCTGGTTGGGTGTGATTCTCGACACTATTGATGGGACTATACAAGCAACCGACGAACGTATTGAAAAGTTAAACGCTGGCCTTGTTGAGCTACTGTCTTGTCAACCTCCCTGAAAGTGCACGTGAAGGGAGACGCCATTGTAACAGGTCAAATAATTTCCCTCTCTCCCTGTGTGGGTTCCTTCGCCCGTATTATGACTAGATTTCTTTTCTTGGTCGTGAATCCGGCGCGCTCTCGGGAAAGCGAAGTTTTTCTCTCAGACGACTCTCTTTCAGAAATCAGTTTCTGGAAGAACAACTTGGGATTCTTCAATAGCAAGGTTTGTTCGTCGGTCCAGTCCCTTCCGGTCAGGGTCACCTTTTCAGATGCCCCCAATTCGGCTTGTGGTGCTTTCGTAAAAGAATCAAATTTAGTATTTTATCAGAACTGGTCTCCTGTAGTGCGTGCCTAAAGTTCTACATGGAGAGAACTCAAAGCTGTTTGCCTCACCTTGGAAGCTTTCGCGAGTCACCTTTCTGGTGTTAAGGTTATTTGGTATTCCGATAACCAGAACGTCGAATCTATTCTTCAAAACAGTAGTAGGGTAGCTGACATGCACCAATTGGCCCTCCTAGTTATCCAAATATGTCTTGAGTTTCACATATCACTTGAGGTTAAGTGGATCCCTTGGGAGCTTAACGCTAAGGCTGATGCAATGAGCAATTTAACCGATTATGATGACTATACCATTAACGAAGCTATCTTTCAAAGAATTAACCTATTTTTGGGGTCCCACACCGTTGACAGATTTGCTTGTCCCTATAACGTTAAGGTACCAAGATTTAACTCTGAGATTTTTTCAGACCGGCTGTGTAGTAGTAGATGCCTTCTCCCAAGATCGGGGGCACGATAATGATTGGATTTGTCCTCCAGTGTGCCTATTAATTAGAGTGGTAAAGCACATGGAATTGTGTAAGGCGAGAGGAGCGGTTATCCTCCCCTTGTGGAAGTCCTCTTGCTTATGGACTTTATTTTGTAGAGACAGTGTGCAACGGAACAGTTTCGTAATTGACTGGGTGTTTTTACCCAAGTTCCCAGGTCTCCTTATCAGAGGGAAAGCCCGAAACTCGCTTTTCGGTTCCAGACCCCTGGACTTTGATGCTATAGCCCTTCGAATTGATTTCGCCGCCCCAGATCTCCCTGTGCTTGCGTAGGCTTCTGTACGAAGTTCAGTATAGACTGTGATCGTTGTAATTAGCCCGGCGGGCTTTTTGTATTCACCGCGGAAGTTTTCTCTTCTGGGTGCAAATGTGATTTTGTTTGAGTCAATCCCAGCGTAATTGCTCTAAGTCCTTTGTACTTAGCTTATGGGTTGTTTGGCATTTACTCAGGCTTGAAGTGACTTAAATCATAGAATTCCTCGTCAATATTGCGTATTGCGTTATGACACGAGTTTGTGTCAAGAATTTATTCAGCATTGTTTGAAATTAAAGGGACCCATTTGTAGGCGTAGGCTTCTGTACGAAGTTCATTAAAGACTGTGATCGTTGTAATTAGCCCGGCAGGCTTTTGTATTCACCGCGGAAGTTTTCTCTTCTGGGTGCAAATGTGATTTTGTTTGAGTCAATCCCAGCGTAATTGCTCTAAGTCCTTTGTACTTAGCTTATGGGTTGTTTGGCACTTACGCAGGCTTGAAGTGACTTAAATCATAGAATTGCTCGTCAATATTGCGTATTGCGTTATGACACGAGTTTGTGTCGCGAATTTATTCAGCATTGTTTGAAATTAAAGGGACCCATTTGTAGGCGTAGGCTTCTGTATGAAGTTCAGTAAAGACTGTGATCGTTGTAATTAGCCCGGCGGGCTTTTTATTCACCGCGGAAGTTTTCTCTTCTGGGTGCAAATGTGATTTTGTTTGAGTCAATCCCAGCGTAATTGCTCTAAGTCCTTTGTACTTAGCTTATGGGTTGTTTGGCACTTACGCAGGCTTGAAGTGACTTAAATCATAGAATTGCTCGTCAATATTGCGTATTGCGTTATGACACGAGTTTGTGTCGCGAATTTATTCAGCATTGTTTGAAATTAAAGGGACCCATTTGTAGGCGTAGGCTTCTGTACGAAGTTCAGTATAGACTGTGATCGTTGTAATTAGCCCGGCGGGCTTTTTATTCACCGCGGAAGTTTTCTCTTCTGGGTGCAAATGTGATTTTGTTTGAGTCAATCCCAGCGTAATTGCTCTAAGTCCTTTGTACTTAGCTTATGGGTTGTTTGGCACTTACGCAGGCTTGAAGTGAATTAAATCATAGAATTGCTCGTCAATATTGCGTATTGCGTTATGACACGAGTTTGTGTCACGAATTTATTCAGCATTGTTTGAAATTAAAGGGACCCATTTGTGGTCCACTTTGCAGATTCCATTTATCTATGTATTCTCTGTTGGAGTTTGATTATTCCCGGTTATTCTATTTTTATTTGACTATTTCTTTAGTTATTTCTTGTTGGATTGTACTCCTCACTTTGCCTTATTTTATCTCTCGTTTAGATATTTTTCATTCGGGATTTAGGGCATTCCGGGACGGACCGCTTGACAACTTGCTTGAGGGGCTGAAAGATCGACCGAAGACGACTGTGCTCTCTTCCAAAGCAAATGGGACTGATGGGACTGTTATGGTTTAACTAACGATGTGTCTAGAATAAGAAGTGATATTTCCCTTCAAAAAGGCTTCATGATTATTAAGGTTTTGAAAAGCAAGAATGTCCAGCTCCGGAAAGGCGACGAAGTCGTTATGTTATAATTGTCTAGTTCTGTATGCCCCGTTGAGTTGCTTAAGAGGTGTTTAGTTGTGTTTAAGATACACCCTGATTCCAAAGATTTTATTTCAAGCCTATTTCTAAAGGGAAGGGCTCTTGCAAGCTTGTTGCCCCTGATAAGCCCATTAGTTACTCTACAATTAGAGGGGCTTTTCGCTGGGACCTGCAAAGTCTCGGAGTTGAACCGTCCAAGTTGGGTTTGCATTCTCTAAGATCTGGGGGAGCCATTACGATAGCAAGTAATGGAGTAAACGACAGAGTTTTCCCACGACATGGTTTTTGGAAATCGGTACAAGCCAAAGACACATACGTGGACGACAATTTTGAACAATGACTCGAAGTATCGCGTTTTCTTGGGCTCTGAAGGCGTTTTCGTGTTTTTGGTGGTATTATATCACCTAGCCTCGTGCGTCTTGCCCAATTCTTTGTCAGTCTATATATGCCTCGGGTTGGTTCTCGGCAGGCTTCCCTAAATAAACTTATTTGGTGTACACTACTGTGTTATTTGTTGTGTAGTGGAGACAAAATATGGTATTTCTGACGAATGAGTCTGCGAATAAGGCAGAAATAGATATTTTGTCGGCACGAGATACGACAAGGCCTGGGCCTTAGGCCCGAGCATCATGGGTAATGATGCAGTGGTATATAAGGGAAAGTATAGCACGTGATGTCCATCTAGGCCTCAGAACCAACCGTTCACCTCTGGCTGATGACAAATTTATTTTAGTTTGAAAACATATTTTCTTTAGCTGTGAAGCCTCGTAGGATGGGCTGCCAACTGCTCTGAGTTTGGGCCATGGTTCCTACCCAGATTTCCTGTCATGTTTTTCCCCAAAGGGGTTTTTTCTGGCAGGTTTTTTCTGGCCTCTGTATAACCGTAGTTATGTCCTTGTAAGCGGTTGCCCATCTCTGTTAATCCAGACTTGGTGAAGTTTGCATGTTAGTAATGTATACCTTTTTTTAATGTCTAAGAAATTGACTGTATATCAGGATTGTATATGGTATATCAGTTGCGAAGATATGTATGTATGCATTCCCCGGGCTATATATGCCTCGGGTTGGTTCTCGGCAGGCTTCCCTAAATAAACTTATTTGGTGTACACTACTGTGTTATTTGTTGTGTAGTGGAGACAAAATAGGAAGGTAAATTTCTCAGAGCAGTGCACAGCCACAAAGGTATTAAAAAGGGGAACTAAAAAAGAAAGGTGTTTTCGTTTTTCAAATTGGGTTGGGGAACCGTCATCATTTATGGCGAGGGTGGGGGGGGGGGGAGGGGAGGGAGGTTTAGAGGATTTTGGTTGAGTAACGATGAACTTTACCTGATTCCCCATAGTAAGACTTGTAATTTCCTTATGATTTCAACCTCTGTCATTGGCAGTAAATTACCAGTCGATTTTCAATAGTCCCCCATGCATACTCTGTTGGTGGACGACCGGTCCACTCCCCCCTACATTTCCCCCGAAAAACCATTTGATCATGCAATATATGACTGGTCCAAATCTGGTACCCAGATCCTTCCGTGTAACTGAAATATTTGGATACTAGACCAGATTGGTCCCTAAGAAATTTCAAATAACTATGGTTTAAGTATAGGTTAAAGGATAAATTACGTTCATTCCGCTGGAAAGACTTGACAGTTCTGGTTCAAACTCCCCCCTCCCAGTCAGACAATGTCCACATCGATCCCCCACCCCGAGGCACGGACGGACTACAATTCAATGCCCGTGAATTTCCTGGTGTTGAGATTGAGGCTTCGAATTGATCGGCACGTGAACTGGAATGATTGGAAAGCGTTGATTACCCTAGAAATAGAATCATTAAGAATCTTCGTTTTGGTCGAAATGAAAAATTCCAGATATTTATAGATCGTGAATTCAACAAAAAATTGCGCAATGGCGAAAAAAGAATGAATGAGTACTTAAGTATTTTATTAATAGGAATATAACCTTTGAATGTGAATTGTTCTGATAAATGCTACATTTTAAAATAGCTGAAAAAGTCAAAATAAATTTCCATATTTTTTGAGAATGTACGCAACGAAATATAACACGAGTGCAGTTGCCATGATACAAAAAAGATATGGGTGAGGATTTGATAAAACACGACTTTCGCAGACAATTTTTTAAATGAGTACTTTACTAGTGAGCAGTAAACAGCAACAGACCTTATCAACTTGATTTATTTTCTCGACCGAATTAGTCTTCTTTTACAGATTTCATTAGAGAGTTTGAACAAGATGGTTAAACGTAAATAATTAAAAAATGTAATCTATAAATTAGCCTCTCGTCATCCACGAAAACATAGTCATCCGCGATATTAATCTCTGATAAAGATAACCCCTTTTTTCCTTACAATAAGGGTGCGAAACAGGAGAAATATGTAGATAAAGAACGTGCGATATATTACTGAAATCCTGTCTGATGGGGCTCAAAGATTTGAAGTTAAATCCTTAAGTCTCAAAATTAAACTCATTATCATGCAGGATTTCAGTCATATCCTGTACTTACTGATTATCTAGGTGTTTCTCGCTGTTCACACCCTTGTCTGTCAAAAAAAGGTTATCTCTATTGGAGATCAATATTTACGAATAACTATATTTTTCTCGAATGACGATGGAGTTGACAGATTTGAGACGTTTTTAGGTTCTTCGTACGATATTTTGTCCTCTAAAATAGGATTAGCGGAGATAACACTACTGAGTAGGAATAATCCTATAAAATGCCAAATTTGGATTGAATAGCTAAAGTGGTAGGAAAATTTACATTTTAAACTTAAAAAACAATAAAATACAAGATGAATACAAGTTGCCAAATTACCAAAAAATACAGCGAGAATTTGATGGAACACAAGTTTGGCCAAGGTTATCGGAGATCAATATTTACGAGTATGTTTTTCTTCAATGATGATAGGCTTGACAGATTTCTATCGTCTCACGGTTTTTTGAGCCTTGGTTTAAAATTTAGCTTTAACCTCACTTGACTGAAGGAACCGGACCATCCCCGTCACGAGACTATGTATAGTAACATTATTTCACCTCTTCCTCCTCCGCTTCCTTCCCTCCCTTTCTGGAGAGAGTTTAAAAACTAGGGAAGTCACCTAATTCATCTATTAATCTCACATCGAACACGCGCCATTTGAACTATGAAGAGGACAATGGCTTTTAGGGAACTTTCGTGCCTTCTTTTTGTCTGTTTCTTTGCTTTGGGAAATGCTATATACTGCTTGGAAAGCTCTGATTGTTCGGCCCTTGAATCCTGTTGTCCAGATAACGTCTGTAGAGAAAGATGTTACGTCTGTTCGTACGACTACCAATGTGGATCGAACGAGCATTGCTGTAAAAGCAAATGCATCAGTGGTTTGCCTTCTTGTTCTTGTTCTTGTTCGCACGACGACCAATGTGACGTTGAAGAGGAAAGTTGTGCGGGAGTATGTTCGTCATACTGTGGTTGGAGCAGCGGAACTATTGCAGGCGTTACCATTGGAAGTATTGTCTTCTTCGCCATCATCATTTCCATTGTATCCTGCCTCTGCTGTGCTTCTTGCCCGTACCACCGTTATCGTGTACCCGGTGCTGTGATTGTCACCCAACAGCCGCAACAACAGCATGTCTTAACTCAGGCAAACACAATGATGACGCAGCATGTACAAGCTCCTCCGCTGAACAACTACAACCAGCCTCCTTCAGGTTTCCGCCAAGCACCACCTACTTATTCGTTACCTGGTCCAAACCCGGATCCTCCAGCTGAGGTACAAGGACAAACCGTTTCGATGCCGCCTCACGGGCCGGCCAAGTAATAAGATGGTTGAAGCAAGTCAACATGGAAACAACCGGCAACTCATTTATGCATGGTATATATCATGAAGTTCAAGCAAATTAATTTTCCCGGAGTTTCATCATTTTATTTGCTCTTTTAACGGATGCTTGCGGAAGTACAGTTAGTTTTTTATCAATATTTTACGATAGAGTCAAGGCCTTCGTCTATGATGTTTCCAAATCACTGAATATGAATTATTCTAATAAATGTTGAATTTGGTTGAAATGGCTAAACAATTAGAAAATCAGACATAGTTTGAAGCTACAAATACTGAACAAAGTTCCTAAAGACACCGGAAATCTGTCAAGCCTGACGTCATTCAAGAAAAAAAAAGTCACTCGTAAATAACCTCTTCGAAAAATTTTATTTAATCAAATTCTCAATTTTTTTTTTTTTTTAAATTATGGCGACTGGTATTAATCTTGTATCAGTTCATCGTGAATAAAGTTTATGAAATTATTTTCTAATTGTATTAAAGTTCACACGGCAACCAGGTGGACAATCAGACATAGTTTGAAGCTACCCTGGTTTGCAGATTTAATGAATGTAACCGAAGAAGTTACAATTCATAGACCCAACGTTTCAACAACAGGCGACAAAAGTTTCGATTCTCACCATCCTATTTGCCATAAGAAGTCTGTAGCCAAAACTTTACTTAGGAGGGCTGATTGTCTACCATCATCACTCGATTCGAAGGCTGAGGAGAGGAAATATGTTTCCAATGTCCTAAAGGCAAATGGCTATACAAAAACTTTTCTCCGTAACTGCCAAAAACCAGTTACAAATAGTAACGCTCTTGATGGAAGGGAACCAGCGACTGGTTTTGCTGTTATTCCTTACATACAGGGTGTTACTGAACCCATCAAGAGAATTTTGAATAGCCACAACGTTAAAGTTGCTCAAAAACCTTTTCAGACTTTGGGGCATATTTTCGCCAAACCTAAGGATCCTGTCACGAAAGAACAACGAACCGACGCCATTTATTCTATTCCTTGCAATGACTGTGACAACGAATACATCGGACAGACCAAACGCCAGTTTGGTACACGGTTAAAAGAGCACCAAAAAGCGGTTTTTCTTTGCAAAAAGGAAAATTCAGCTTTATCGGAGCATACTTGCCTAACCAACCATACTATTGGGTGGGACAATTCTAAAATTATCACCACTAATCGACGTTACCACTAGCGCCTTTGTTTGGAGGCTTGGCACATTAACTCCGTCTACGCTCCGTTAAATCGTGACGATGGCGGTCTGCTTCCTGCCTATTTACACCTCGTCAGAAAAAAGGCCGCTAATTAGTGATCATATAAAAGGACCTCTTGTTGCAGCGTTTAGATCACCCCTGATGAAGGCACTAGACAGGAGTGTCGAAACGTTGGGTCTATGAATTGTAACTTCTTCGGTTACATTCATTAAATCTGCGAACCAGTGTAGCTTCAAACTATTGTTGGAAATCCCAGTATAGCAACACTAGTCACTCGCGTAGTTTTCTTTTCCTATCTTTATTCTAGTTGTCACACGCTTCATATCGCGTCGATCTTAGCCTATATCTTTTACAAAACCACAATCCTAAAGACCACCCTTGGTTTTGCGTTGCGAGGTTACACGGCTGACGTCACTTTTCCGACACCCTCCCCCCATTTGTCTCGGAGAGCAAATGTCTGTCGAGAAATGAACCTTATCGCTTAGATTTTATGAACGAATCTATCATCTAGAATTCTCAATCGATTTCCTAATCACACTAATCATTGATCAATCAGTAGCCATAGTGGCAGATGTTCAGTTCATAAGTAGAATGTTCAAGCATCCGATCCGCTGTTGTCATCCAATCTGTTTCGGTTTGGTTCAAAGTTCAATCCCCTTCCTCATCGTGAGCAAGATCCCCCATACGTAATCTTGCTGCGACGGCTGCATCACGGGAAGGCCTGAACGCTGGCGCTTCAATGCGCAACTCGGTCGTTGGAGGTCTGTCGCCGTCTCCCGGTCGATCACATGACAGTTCTAACGGATACAGCTGCTGTACTGCTCGCTCTAGATGTGAGGTCCCTGTGCGCAACTTTGCTCCCCGGACAACACCGTCACGCCCTTTGATTAGTTCCGTGACGATCCCGACCTTCCATTTCCCGCGATTCTTGTCGTCCGACTTGATCAGCACGACCTCGCCCACAATAGGATTTTCGGGCTTTCCAGGATTCTTTAGACGATGGCGTTCGCGCAGCCCCTTTAAGTACTCCCCCGTCCATCGCTTCCAGACGGCCTCCTTGCATCGTCTGAGATACTTTGCTCGCTTGCGTAATTCACCGTCTTCTATGCGGTGCGGTTCCAACTCGAGTAGTGCATTTGGTTGACCAAACAACAGGGAGTGGGGGGTCAAGATCGGTAGCTGCACATCGTCCTCCACGTAACTTAAAGGTCGGTTGTTGACTGCAACCTCTACGTCTAGTATAACCTCCTCTAACTCGGTCCACGTTAGGAACCCGTTTCCAATGGTCTTCTGTAGACTTCTCTTCACCAATCCAACCATTCTCTCGAACTGCCCTCCCCACCAGGGTGCTCTGCTCAGGTTGAATTGCCACTTGATTTCTTGACGGGAGAGGAATTCGTTGAGGCGTTCGTCAGTCATCACTTGTTTCAGCCACTTAGCTGCTGCCACGAAGGTACTCCCGTTGTCTGAGTAAATCTTTTCTGGCCGCCCACGTCGGGCGATAAACCGTTTCAGGCATCGAAGGAATTCTCCCGTTTCTAGGCTGGGTAGTAGCTCAAGGTAAATACCTCTGGTCAGGCTACAGGCGTAAAGCGTTATGTAAGCTTTGCCTTCATGATTCCTCCCCTTTCTATACTTCAGTGGTCCGGCGAAATCCACTCCGACTACTTGGAACGCATTTTCTCCTTCGGTACGATCCCTTGGTAGCTGTCCTGGTGGCGGAACCGCGAACGCTGTGGCGCGGAACCGCTTGCAGCCGTTACAAGCTTTAACGACTCTTTTTGCAAGGCGACGCAACCTGGGAACCCAGTACCTTTCACGAATCTTTGCCATTGTGAGGCTCACTCCCCCGTGGAGTGTCCTGATATGTGCGTCTGCCACCATCTTCTCCGCGAACGGATGAGACTCAGGCAAGTAAATGGGATAGTCTCCCTGAATCCGCCCTCGGCATTCCAGTAACCCGTCTGCGTTTTCTTGTAGGTTCAGCTGAACACGATGATCTTCGAACCGCTCGTCTCTCTTGAAATTCACCTGTGTTCGCTTTAGCCACAGGTGTCGCTGCATCTCGATCTCCTCTGTCGTGAGTGGTCCCTTAGATCTTCTCGTCTTTTCGCTCCGTAGGTTATGTATGAATCGAGTCACCCACGCACAAACCCTTAGGGTTTTCCATAAGTTGAACTTGATCAGCAAGGCGTCTAGGATGTCTGTCTTAGCTTGTGCTACAGCGAATACTTCCCGTATCACTTTTGCTTCCGCCTGACTGTCTGGTGTGGCCGTTGTCTTAATATCGGCTGGCCATCGCTCTCGGTCTAGTAGCCACTCAGGCCTTCTCCACCATAGCTCTTCATTTTCCACGCTTCCGCTCCGACTGCCAAGGTCAGCTGGGTTGTCCTTTGTACCCACATGACGCCAGTTTACTTCTGGGTGTTGCTGGATTTTCTGCACTCGATTGCTTACGAACTGCTTGTAACTCCCTGCTCCCTTGATCCAATGTAACGCAACGCTGCTGTCCAACCAGCAAACCATATTTCCAACTGGGAAACCCTCTAATGCTTCCTTAACGTTCACAATGAGATTGGTCGCCATGTGACCGGAGACCAACTCGAGGCGGGGGATGGTGAGGCCTTGCTTCGCCAGTCTAGCTTTGGCTGCTATCAGCCCAACACTATCACCGGATGGTTGAGATATGACACCGTACACTGCCGCAGAAACGCCTTGTCCGCTTGCGTCGCCGAAACAATGTAGCTCAATGTTGCTGATCTCTTCAAAGTGTTGAGGTATGGCTCTGGGTACGGAAATGCTCACTGGTAGCTGTGCTTCCCATCTTGACCACTTGGTTCCCAGTTGACCAGGAAGTTGAGCATCCCATCCGACTTTCAAATCACATGCGTCTCGGTACAGTAGTTTTCCACTCAATGTCATAGGCGCTGCGAGCCCTAACGGGTCATACACTCTTGCTATCTTCGCTAGTATCCCTCTCTTTGTCACTTGGGTGCGGTCAGTTGGGAAATTTATTTCAATGGTATCTTGTCGCTTGTTCCATGGAAGCCCGAGAATAGATCCCCCTCCTTCTTGAGGTGCACCCAACTGTTCTTTCGCGAATGTAGTATCTTCGCTAAGAGACTCACCAGGGGACTCCACTGCCGGAACATTTGAATGCCACTTGTGCAGCTTGAATGAGGCTTGGTTAAAGACATGGGTAACGCCTGCTTTGACTTCAAGGGCAGCTTTTACGGTGGGTCCCCCGCTGATAAGGTCATCGACGTATAGACTCTTCTCTATTTCCCTCACCAGGTCCGGATTCTCGGTACGACAGGCTTCCAGGTGTTGTTTGATAACTCCCCCAAGAAGAAAGGGCGATGGGGCCAAACCAAACAGAGCTCTCGTGAATCTCAGTATTTCCACTCGCCTGGATTGCAAGTCCGTGATCCAGTGGAATCTCATGGCATCCCTGTCTTCTTTCCGTATTCGTACTTGTAAGAACGCTTGCTTGATATCACCTGTTAACGCGACTGGGTGGAAACGTGCACGGACAAGAACAGCCCAAAGCTTGTTCTGCAACGGAGGTCCCGCGTGAAGGCACTCGTTGAGAGAAGGAGCCTTCTCTGAAGCTCGGGTAGAGGCGTCGTACACGATTCGAAGTTTGGTACTCTCTGCAGCTTCTCTCACCACTGCTTTATGTGGAATATAGAACTCCTTTCCCACTGGTGGGCCTGACACTCGCTCCACTATTCCTTCGTTAAGCTGGTCTTTAATTATGGCGTCATACTTCTGGAGTATTCCGTTCTTCTCCAGTTTCCGAATGGTACTTTCCAATCGCTTCAAGCTTCCCGCTCTGTGGTTGGGCAGTGGAGGGTGGTTTCCCCTCCAGGGTAGCCCCGTCTCGTACCATCCCTCTGGCCCTCGTGTTAATTGTTCCTTGAATTCTTCATAAACATCTGCTTGATCTCCGCCTGGTGTGTCACGCAATCCTAGAACGTCTAATTTGCATAGTTGTTCGTAATCTGCCGCTGTCGTCTGGGTCAAGAACATATTAGAGAGGTCAACTTCTTTACCTGGTGACATAATTGTCCATCCGAACTTTGTTAGCTCTGCAACAGGTTCGCCGGGACGTCCGATCTTTGGTATGGTTTCTGTCTTTATTTTCGCGTACTCGCTCGCACCCAGGATAATGTGGACTGGTAGCTCAGGCTTCTCGTCTCTGTCGTCCATGTATACCCCATCCAAGTAGGGATATTTCTCCAGTATCCCAGCATATCCTGGGTTGTCAAGTGATAGCAATGTACTACGGTCCACTCTGGTGACTTCCGTTTCCAATCGAAATTTTCCATCAAGGCTGCCAATCGTCACGCTATGAACTCCGATGACCTTGTTTGTTGACCCAAGCATCATCTCTATGCGCTTGAATTCTTCTCGTAGCGGTTTGTTTCCCAGGTGTTCAAGGATAGCTGACGACGCGTATGAGCTGCCTGCCCCAGTGTCTAGGAGTGCGCGGCATTTGATTCCATTTACTTCTACGACAACAACGGGATACACGACTCTCTCTGTTCCTTTGTTTTGTGCCGTCATAAATCTTCCCCTCGTTGTGTGACCGCTTGGTGGGTGATCACATATTGACGTGTGATGTCGGCGTTGACAGTTATGACACCCGCGGCTTCTACAGCTGTCTGCTCTGTGTTTGTCACTTGTACAATTAAAACACAACTGTTTTTGGCTCAGAATTCGTTTGCGGTCTCCGACCGCGACAACTTTGGTGCAATTAGCGGATGTGTGGTTCGTGTCATCGCAATAGACGCATCCGCGCATCTGTCCTCCATTTGCTTGTTGTTGGACCTGATAAGACCTTCCGCGTGGCGGCGGAACGCGGGCATTCCAGTCGTTGCGATCATTCTTCCTCTTGGACACACTCGCACCATCGCTTTCTTCTCCTTCTGAATTTATGTCTCTCCAACCTTTAATTGCCTGAATCAGTTTAGCGAAATCCCAGTCTCGCCAATCTTCGTGTCCCCGGACTAAGTCTCCCTTTATTCCTTTCAGTTTGTCTAACACCGCCCTCACATTTCCGGAGACTTCACGTAACTTCCCGAGCGCCTCTAAGCTTTGTACATTGAACAGAAGCCTTTTGTAAAACTCATTAATTTCTTTTGGACTGGCGCTTGTGATGGTAGGCAAACCCATGATGTTGTTTACATATGCATTTACAATTTCTGACGTTTTCCCGTACTCCGATTTTAGGATGGCCTTCGCCCTTTCGTACCCCTCAAGACTGAACGGGAGTCCATCTATGTCCGCTCGTACCTTTTTAACAAGGAGTTCCTTTAGATAAGCGAACTTTGTCACTGCTGACAGATCCGTCGCGTCTATTTCCGCGGAAAATTTGTTCCAAAAAGAGAGCCATTGTTCGAAGGACCCATCAAACTTCGTTATTGATAGCTTTGGCAACTTTGCGTGCATTCCGGAATCGCCTGATAACCCTTTCCCTTTTTTGCTACCTAATTCTTCTGATTTTTTTTCGTAATCAAGCTTCATTTCCCATTGTGCTTTTTCAAACGCGAGTTGCTCCTCTCTCTCCTTCGCGATTGTCGCTTTCTCGCTTTCTTTTTCGGCCATTTGCGATTTTTTCTTCACCTCCCCCAAACACTTCCCAAGGTATTCGATCTCCGCGTCTACACCCTCAATAACTTTGTCTATTTCATTGCTCCATGCACATACCTCGTCCATTTGCTCACCCTTTGCAATCTTCTTCTCTTCGATCTTTAATTTGATCTCGTCCGCTTCTTTTGCTAAACACACCAACCCGTCACGGTGTCTCCCAATAGTTGTCGCGTTTGCCTTGTCCACAATGCCCTTTCCCTTTTCTTGCTTGTACGCCAAAAGCTTGAGTTTTGCGTCCAAATTCTTCTGAAGTGCCTCCAGTTCCATGTCTCGATCTCAGTCCCGTCGGAGGTGCCAGTTAGTGTTGGAAATCCCAGTATAGCAACACTAGTCACTCGCGTAGTTTTCTTTTCCTATCTTTATTCTAGTTGTCACACGCTTCGTATCGCGTCGATCTTAGCCTATATCTTTTACAAAACCACAATCCTAAAGACCACCCTTGGTTTTGCGTTGCGAGGTTACACGGCTGACGTCACTTTTCCGACACTATGTCTGATTGTCCACCTGGTTGCCGTGTGAACTTTAATACAATTAGAAAATAATTTCATAAACTTTATTCACGATGAACTGATACAAGATTAATACCAGTCGCCATAATTAAAAAAAATATACATTGAGAATTTGATTAAATACAATTTTTCGAAGAGGTTATTTACGAGTGACTTTTTTTTTCTTGAATGACGTCAGGCTTGACAGATTTCCGGTGTCTTTAGGAACTTTGTTCAGTATTTGGGCCTTTTTCAATATCAGCTTTGGCTAGACTTGAAAAGTACTGAACCATCCCTGTTAAGATATTATGTATATACACTTTGTTTGGTGGCTTAACATATAACACTTGTGGATAAATTGTGAGACTCGTAGTATTTATTCGAGCCCCAAAGGCGCGAGGAAAATTGCGAAGAAAATTGCGAACGGTGGAAATGTACGCTCGTATTCAATGTCAAACCATCAAAAATGGGATAGATTATTTTACTATCATTTCACTTTTTAGTATTTTGATCTTAGTTTGTGAAATATAACCTACGGAATTAACGGTGCATCTACGTGTAGCCGTACCCTTCCCCTCGTGTTCTGTGACGTCACTCTTTTGCAAGAAAATATATAATGACTTCTTGTCGGTTAACCTCTTTTGTCGATTCTTTCGTGAATTCTGATTGGCTACAGCTGGTAGTTTTCTTTCGTGTACTAACGAACAAGATGGTGAACAGAATGCTTTCATGGTCAACTTTTCAGACAACAGCGATCTACGACAAGGTTTAGGGCAAGTTAGCCCGACTTTAGGGATAGAAAAATTTCAAGAAGACAGTAAGCCATAAATATGTTTTTTGAAGGATAACGATGTTTCTGGTTTCCCCAGCTGTGTGAGACAATCATCTTGCGTAATAAGCGTCATGGTGAAAGTATTATAAGAGTTTCTTTTGGATTATTTACTCTTAGGAATACATATAACAATGCTTCACTTTACTTCCACTATGCATTGCTTGTTGTCTGACCACTGACTTTGTTGAAACGCGGCTATTTTAGCAAGTTAACCATTTCTAAGTTTCCTACTCCTACGAGAAGAAAAAGGCTACACACTCCATTTCCGAAAGCGAAAACTCAATCTCAAAATTACCGGAAGATAATATTCTAACAGCTGGAGCTTAAGCCACCTGTACGCCAGTGATCGATCGCCTTTCTTCTCTAGAAAAAACCGGTCACTATATTTATTGTGCCGCCCGCTAAAGCTTTCATAAAACACCAGGTGCAGTATCTCAATGGGCAAGAGGATTGTCCGCCCTTAACTTTCGGTCTCTTTGCAAACGGTGCTGCGCAGCTATTAAATTAAAACGGTTTGTTTCTTGGAGCCATTCTTTCGATTGAGAAAAGAGTACACTCTTTTTTCACACTTGCGTCTTAACTATCTCCTAGTGAAATCTACCTTGAGATTTTGCGGCAAATGATGCAACGTCATTCGACGACCGTGACACTGTTTACAAATGCAAGCAGGAACCGCTTGGACGTTGAAATCTAGTTTCGAAAGCGCGATGTGAATCGAACATCGTCCTCTTCTTGTTCTATACGTCCTATACCAAAAATCGCTCCTAATCTTTTTCTGTATCCTTAAAGCAAAGTATACATTTGAACGCAGACACTAAATTGCAAATCTACCAGAGTTATGCATGGAAAATGAATTCTTTTCAGTGTTGTTGTGAATCTCGATTAGCTTTGGCTTATTCTATTTTGCGAAACGAAACGAAACGAAACCAAGCGAAACTAAAAGAATGATGCGGTATATTATCTAATATTTAAAGGATTTCGGAGTAAACGTTAATCGTTAAGGAGGTTTAATTTTTTTGAATATGTTTTGCGAAATCGACCATTTTCACCCTGCGGTGACAATGTGACATTTTATGTCACGAAAATAAATTCAAAGACTTCACACTAATAAGTAACCAAAGCCGTTGTATGACACGAGAATGGCTTCATCGTTACCACTCAGTGAAAATAGTTCATTTACATAAACTTACTACTTTACAAATTGATTTTATATGGATAGTGAAATAAGAGGTGACCAAGATCTATGGGAATATGCTATAATTTAAAGTTTAAACGTATTTTGTGACCTGAAAAGAAAGATATTATTATAGGGTGAAAAAACAAAACAAAAGAAAAATGCAAATTTTCGATCGCTCGGTGCGGCCAGTTTGTTGTTCCGTGGGCCAGTTTGTTTGCCCTGTTCTACTGTGTAATAACTTGGCACCTCATGAGCTTATTTGGTAAATGTTATAAAATTTCTCCTCGTCCCCCTCCCCCTCCCCCCCTCGCTATCAACGTCATATTGGAAGCCAGCCAACTAATTAAGTTAATCATAACCTCACATCAAACGCCAAATCAAAGGGGCTGTCCTGGTGTACCTGGTACACGAGGGAATTCCTTTGGTTTTCATAACCATACATGGAGTTATGACGCATTCGTTAATGTTTCCTTCTTTTGTGTGCCGGTACACGAGGACACAACCAAATCAAACATCAAATTGCGAGGAAGACAATGGCTTCTAAGGAATTTCTATGCTTTCTTTTCGTCTGTTTCTTTATCTTGGGAAGTGCTACCTGCTGTACCTTGGAAAGCGATTGTTCCTGAAGTGAGTCCTGTTGTACAGATGGAGTCTGTAGAGAGAGTTGTTACTACTGTTCGTCCGACGGCGAGTGTGGGACGAACGAACAATGCTGTGATAACAAATGCATCAGCAGTTTGTCCACTTGTTCCTGTTCGTCCACCTTCGGTTGTGACATTGGTGAGCAGTGCTGTAGTAGCACATGCATCAGTAGTTCGTCTTCTTGTTACTGCACGTACGACTCCGATTGTGACGTTGGAAAGGATTGTTGTGGGGGAGTTTGTTCGTCATCATACTGTGGTTGGAGCGGCGGAGCTATTGCAGGCGCTATTATCGGCACAATTATTTTCTTCGCAATCATCATTTCCATTGTGTCCTGTCTCTGCTGTGCTTGTTGCCCGTACTACCGCTATCGTACACCCGGTACTGTGATCGTCACCGGCCAACAGCCACAACAGTTCGTCTCAACTCATACACACATGTCTACGCAACAAGTACATGTTCCTCCGCCGGTGAACTACAATCAGCCTCCTCCAGCTGGTTACAACCCGCCTCCTCAAGGCTTTAATCAGGCTCCTCCGCCTTACCCGAGCTATCCACCGCCATCAAACCAATATCCTCCACCGCCAGGACAAGCTCAAGCGGCGCCGATGCCGGCTGCAATAAACTCTGGACAACCGAACAAGGTCTAATAAAAGTAACCTGCGAGGTAACCTTCTGTTCAATTTTTATTTACATAAATGTAAATGTAGTCAAGTTACTGAATGTTATGTTAGTATTTTTTAGGGATAGTTTCAAACGTTTTAATTAAGGAGTACTTGAAGTATAGAATGATCTGGCTAAACTTCAGAATACCCCGCAACTCATTTACATGTGTCGGGAGGCTTTGAAGATCGAGGTGGCTAAACTTCAGAATACCCCGCAACTCATTTACATGTGTCGGGAGGCTTTGAAGATCGAGGCATAACACAATAGACGCTATTCTTATTCAATGACATGTAAATAAGTTGCGGGGTATTCTGAAGTTGCTCCAATGATCTGTACGCTGTATATTTTCACTTTTCTTTCGTCGTTCAAACAAAAACAAAAAGTAGACACAGATTTCATGCGGAGATTGATGAGTCCGGTCATTTGCATAAATATTCCAGAATGAATATTGTATTCTTAGAAATATAGTTTTACATAACTGTCATATTTAACCCAGTCTATGCTTCCATCGACAGTTTTCAATCTATTTTTCGCTTATGAAATTTTCAAGATTGTGAATGTCTATCGTGTCGTATAGCAGTGAAATTGATAATCTGGGTAAACGAATTACACATGTTAATTTTTTTTCCATTGGCTAGGTTGTTGTTATTCATTTAAGCTGCTACCTTATTTATAGACGTTAGAAATCTGATTCCGTTTTAGCGAGATTTGTTGCTTTTTCATTTTCTACTTTTAGCTGATCGAATCTTCAGCAGATCCTTCGATAGCATATGCTATGTCGATGTCGAGCAGTATTTATTTATGTGTGTTGTAACAGTGTTTTTTGAATAATAAATTGTTGTTAATCAGCTGCCGTGTGCAAGGTTCAGTTTGATATGCAGGTGACCGGTGACGTACGACAGCAGTCACCATGTGCTTTTTACCAACTAAACTTTATGCACCAGTCAATGTAAACTCCCGCACCCCCCCGGCCGGGACATAGCGAGGCATTTGCAGGGAGTTTTCCGTTACTTGACAAGCGAAAGGGCCGCAGGTATCGGGGACTTTGACCTCTTTTGCACGTCATCCATAAAACAGCGGGGGAGTGAACCGGGGTATTTTCCACCGAGGTGGACTGAGTCAAGAATTGCTAGTCCGGCGAGATGCCGGCTTTTGAAGAATGTAAGAGTCGTTTTATCTCAATCACCTTATATCTTTGGATGAGTATGCCATCCGTCCTTGAGGTCGTTTGTTGTTTTGTGAACAAAAATCTTTTGTCAGATTAATTTAATTTGTTCTGAGAGCCACTTGACCGATCAAGCATGTCATCATTTGAAAAGCATTGTCTGCGGTGAAGTGTGTTACTTGACAAATAAAGTTTAAATCATTTACATTAGCCTGTGTCTTCCACTCAACAAGAGAGGGGGATGTGAGCGGGGTCGTTAGCTTCAATTAGAGGAAAAACCTGACCTTGGGGTGCGGGGCATTCTGCAACTTTAGAAGTGAGCGCTTGTCAAATGCACTGCTATGTGGAATTTAGATATATGAAAATTCACATATTTGCACTGCGGTGGAGAGATGAAATTAGAAGATCCTCGCAGCTAAGAACACTACTGAAACTAGTAGTTGTAAAAAGGACCTGAAAAAAATTCAGGCCCGTACGTGATTTGAACCCATGACCTCTGCGATACCGGTGCAGCGCTCTACCAATTGAGCTAACAAGCCAACTGGGAGTTGGTGAATGAATTGGGTACAAATAAACATCCAAGTGAATGAAGAATTTAGATATATGAAAATTCACATGGGTTCAAATCCCGTACGGGCCTGAATTTTTTTCAGTTCCTTTTTACAACTACTAGTTTCAGTAGTGTTCTTAGCTGCGAGGATCTTCTAATCATCTCTCCACCGCAGTGCAAATATGTGAATTTTCATATATCTAAATTCTTCATTCACTTGGATGTTTATTTGTACCCAATTCATTGACCAGCTCCCAGTTGGCTTGTTAGCTCAATTGGTAGAGCGCTGCACCGGTATCGCAGAGGTCATGGGTTCAAATCACGTACGGGCCTGAATTTTTTTCAGGTCCTTTTTAACTCGTGAATTGCGCGCATGCGCAAGAGCGAGTTATAGATACGATGTGGGGAATGGCATTCGCTCGCTCGCTCGATTGGTCGATTCCTGTAAACTTTTTTTAGATTTTAGGCTTTTGAGTGCATTTTATAGTTTTTGGCGAGCAATAAACAGACGAAATGGCGACCTTTGTTGCTAAGAATAGTGGTGGGGTGAAAAAGAAGCCAATGATAATCTTAAAAGAGTTTTTTTTTTCGTTTTAGTTTCAACAAGCGGCGCCAGCGACTGGCAGGCATGCAAGGATTCACACTGAAATAACAGAACAACCTTCGTTTTTCATAAAATTGTAATTTACAATCCTTGAACTTGAAAACAATCCGAAGATTCATTGAAAATATCACTTACTGCGAAGCGCTCGGAGTTTACAGATGTTCAAAAGCTTTTTCTGTTATAGAGTGAGATTGAGGACAAAATTGATCATTACATTTCGTCGCGTGTGTTTTTCCTGTGAGAAGCAACAAAAGATGCCGGCGACTGACGAAATAACAAGTTAACACGAAAATCAGATAACACCTAAACAAACAATTTTAGCTACCGATTTTCAGTGAATTTTTAAAGAACAATTTTCTTTTAAGTCTCAAGAAAATTTGAAGATTCAACATACAAACAACGTACTAAAATGCGAAAGTTACACACCACAAAATTGATAAATAGGCCTGAAATGAAATTCTATCTTGTTATTGATCATACGTTGCCTAGCACGTGACCTAAATCTACCCAGGCGGAGATCCAAAATGACGGTGGCAAGCTTGGCTTAGTTATATCACTCAAAACTCGTTCCCGTTTGTCTCATTTGATAAAGAGGGAATCGTTAATGTTTTCATTAAGACAGTATTGCCTTGATTTTCTAATATTTACAACGAAAGACAGTAAATTTCACTTTTCACCCACATTTACTTCCAACCTTTTCTTTTGAACCAGAAACAAAAGTGATAGACGTTTAAAACACATGACATCATCCACCTTGTCAAATGTAATAGCATGATCATTTCAATTGTAATGCCTTCTTATCCCAACGTTACTTTGTTTCTTTGCTACATTAGCGAACACTGAACTACTGCTCGTACTCTAGATATGACAATCAACCACAAAATTCCCTAAACCAGATAACATTAAACATAATCTAAAAAATCATGTGTCAATTCACGAGTTTGCTCACAGAGCACTTTGATTACAACTACTAGTCTCAGTAGTGTTCTTAGCTGCGAGGATCTTCTAATTTCAGCACTGCTATGTCTCGGCCTGGGGGTGCGGGGGTTTACATTGACTGGTGCATTATTGCCAAGGGAAATACAAAGCTCTGACGTAGTCAACTAAATATCGTAACAACCGGTTCGCAAGTGAATATTATTTTGGATATTCCGAACATTTTTGTGTGCTTGTAAACGTGACGGAAATTTAATCTGAGCGATTTATTGAGAAGTCAGGGGAAAAAAAGCAGTAAAAAAAAGCAGAAAAAAAAACTGAGTAGCTCTAGAGGATCGAAAATTGTGAATCAATTAGTTCTTGTTCAAGTTTTTCTAGTGACGCCAGTTGTGTGGGTGTTTCATCAACATACGTATTATTCACAACAGCCTGACATGGTAATAGTTCTCCTTTTATGACATGTCTTGCATATATATTCCTTACCATCAAATGATTGTTGAATATTGAAAAATGTTTGGCAGGCGTAATTGTTGTTTATGCACCTCATTACTGATTTTTTATACAGTATTCGATTACAGAGAGTACATATGAAATAAGGGCCTTCTCTTAAATTTTCTTCTTAAACTTTTTAATACATTATTCAATAGAGCAACTCTA